>NW_007075221.1:82952-83290 GCF_000164805.1 Carlito syrichta
AGTGTCGACCTGCTGGGCTCCAGCAATCCTTCCGCCTCAGCCTTCCAAGTAGCTGGAACTACAGGCGCATGCTACTATGCCCAGCTCATTTTTGATTTATTGTAGAGATGAGGTCTCACCAAGTTGCCCCCGGGCTGGTCTCAAACCCGTGGGCTCAGGCAATCCTTTCACCTCGGCCTCCCAAAGTGCTGGGATGACAGGCTGAGCCACCAAGCCTGGCCTCCTTGAAGTTTTCCATTCAAGGTGCATGAAAAAGCAAATAAAGAAATGGAATATGCTAGGCACAGTGGCTCGTGCCTTTCATCCCAGCACTCCGGGAGGCTGAAGCAGAGGACTGC
>NW_007075221.1:83563-85335 GCF_000164805.1 Carlito syrichta
TGAGCATGCCACTGCACTCTAGCCTGGGTGACAGAGGGAGACTCTGACTCAAAAAAAAAAGAGATAGAATATATACTGAGATATAGGTAAAAAAAAATCAGCTGGTGTTATGGAGAAGGAGAATATTCTTTCACATTGTCTTCGAACAGCAGACAGTAAACCACATGCTATTACAGTGGGAGGAAGAACGCGAGATTGCACAGTCTGCTCAAATAGAATGACACCAGGTGGAAGATGTCCAATAAGTGACTACTGCACAACATGCATCCATACCTGCAATGCAGGTTCACACGTGACTGTCTCACATGTTACCACATGTTAGAAAAATATCAGGCAGAAAGTTTTGATTTTTTTGGTCATAAATAAGTTTCTCAACGTCCAAAATTCCATGATAAGCCAAATGTCATCACAATAAAGTAACTGGCTCCCACACTACACTATTTAGTAGTGATTTGCTTTTTACTATTTCGCGAAAAGGTGCGGTTGAGTGGCTGTAAGGTGTCTCCGAGTACAGAGGGTTGGTATTTTGACACGTGACCAATACATGGAATGAACAAGACGTTTCCCTTCTTTGAACCGCACTGAGACCTGGTACCTGCTGATTCTCCTGCCTCTTGGCGTGGGCCCCCACATTTCAGTGCCCGGTGGCCTCTGATGGCCTCCCTGAGTGCTGGCCAGAGAATCTCAGAGTGGAGAAGACAGGCCCTTGGGGGCAAAGGGGCAGGGGGGAAACGGACCCCAGGGGCGCTTGGCATCCACTCCGTGCCAGGGGCTTCACGTCTATACTCCGTCCTCACCACAATCCCAGGATGCAGCGCTTCCCCCCTTCCACAGTGAAGACATGAAGCACAGAAGTGAGCAGAAGAACGTGGACACTTGGAACTGGAAAAGCTCTCATTTGTTGAAAGAGTCAGTCTTCAAAACTGTCAAGAAGACAGATCATTTTAGGAGAGGCCAACAGAAAGATTAAAAAAAAAAAAAATCGATGAACCTGCGACTTTTACTGTAAGAACAAAACCAAGAGCCCAGGTAGGAAAGGCAAGGAAACCCATGAGAGCACTGTTCACGGGGCTGGCTTTCCTGACAGCCAGGACGGCCCTTGGAGGGCACAGTGATCAGACTCTGGTGTGGAATCAACTGGTGTCATTGTGGGCTGTCAGGAATCACCCCTCAGTGGCAGGCGACTCTGGGGAAAGGCCACCCAGTGGTACTGAGAAAACACACACAGGCTGGGAGGGTCCGAAACCCATGTATAGACACCCCTCTGAGGCCCCAGGCCGGCTTGGATATGGCCATTGTGTGAATACGGAAGAGCTGAGCAGGAAAGGAGGGACAGAGACACGGGTCTCCAGAACCAGACTGCGACAATGAGGCGTTCAACTACCCCAAGGGGTGACCAACAGCTCCTCAGTGACGTCCACAGTGCGAGTGATGTGAGGCTGCGTCCACCGGGTCCACAAACAGGTCAAGGCAGCTTCATAAGAAAAGGGCAGGCTGGGAGTGTGGCTTACGCCTGTCATCCCAGCACTCTGGGAGTCCTAGGTGGGAGGAATGCCGGAGCCAGAGGTTCGAGACCAGTCTGGGCACTTGGCGAGACCTTGTCTCTACAATAAACCAAAAAAATCAGCCGGGCATTGTGGCATATACCTAGAATCCCAGCTACTGAGAAGGATTGCCTGAGCCCAGCAGGTCAAGGCTGCGGTGGTCACAATTGTGTCACAGCACTGTAGCTTGGGTGACAGAGTGAGACTCCGACTCAAAAAAAAAAAAAA
>NW_007075221.1:85355-106594 GCF_000164805.1 Carlito syrichta
AAAAAGCGTCAACATGAGATAATAAACTCCACAGAGGTGGAAAATGAACACAAGGGTGATACTGGCAGTCGCTGGGCACTGCTGGGGGGCAGGGAGAAGGGTGGGAGACCCATGACAACACAAAGGGTACCTGGTCTACTACCAGGGGAAGGAGGGCCCGCCAGACCCCAGACTTCACCTGCATGCAGCCCATTTGTGTGGATAGCCCTCACATGCACCCCACATCTCTATAATAAATAAAATTAAATGTTGATGCCAGTTGCACCAAGCATGGCCTCAAGGGTCATGGCCCCTAGGGGCATTTTGCTCTACAAAGAGAAAGGTCTGTCAGTTCCAGCATTAACTCCAAGGTCACTAGGACTCGGCACAAGTACTGTGACATACATCATCCCAGGACCCTTTCTTTCCAAGTATCTGTAATTACTGTGTCTTCCCTACAAATGATGGCTAAATTCTCTCCACGAATCTGAGCTAAAAAGTAGACGGTCTCAATATTGGCACACTGTCTCAGAAGGCGGAGACTCCAGCGGGCACCGAGGATGAGCAAGAGGCTCAGGAGAGGGCTCTACCCACCTCTGGTTTTGTTACAACCAAGAGCTGGAGTGGATTCTAGGACTCATCGCTGTAGTGACGTCCAGAAAACACTCATTTCAGGGGAGGGCTTTTGTCACTCAGGACACACGTCGACTTCACTTATGAATTGGAATAGAAAAAGCCTCGATGAGCAAGAGTAAATTACTTCGTAAACCCTACGCTCTCAGTCTGAGAATGTTCTTGGGATTTAAGACTGTAACTGTACTGATCAAATGAAGGCCCCAAGAAAGCCCTGGGGCAGAACACCAAGCGACACCAAGCGCTGACCCTTTGCACCGCGACCGAAAAGAACCAGGCAGTCATGGGCTCTTGGGCCCCCTCGGGTCTCCAAACCCCAAGCCCTGATACAGAGAACAGATGTGGGGCTGTCGGAGGCAAGGCACCACGCACACCAGAGAGGCCCTGGTCAGGCCGCTCTGGGAACCAGCCCCCACCCCACTCCCCAGCAAGGAGGAAGCCGGTCTGCTCAGGCCTGCTCAGAGCAGAGGCTTCCCTTCCCATCCAAGCCAGGGCGACCGAGGCTGCTTCTGTTCACAGCCAGCAAGCGGCGCTCCTGTCCCCAGCACGCTGTTTCCCGGACTGGGGGAAGGGGTCCCTCGGGTTTTCCTGCTAGTCTTTCCCTCCCCTAGAATTCCTTCTGCAGGGCCCACCACCAAGTCCAGGGCTAGACTAACTTCTGGCTGACACATCCTGCCACGCCCTGACACAGGCAAGCCCACGGGCCAGGCACAGGCACCTGTGACGGCTCAGCTCCTCATGCCAGCCCACGCCTGCACCACTCCCATGGAGTGGTGGCTTGAGATGCTGTGCTCCCTATGCAATGACCACCATTGCCAGAGGAAAGTTGGACATCCCTGCCTCTCAAAGGAAATCTGTCGCACAAGTGTGTCAAAAACACAGATTCTGAGAACAGGTAGCTTTCAATCCTTGTCTTGCCACTTACCATCCAGCCAACATGGCTGTCCCCCAGTGTGCCGAGGCTGGGTACCTCAGTGTCCCTGCTCCCACTTCCTGGACACCCAGAGTAAAAAGGACACATCCAACAGGGTGGTGAGTGAGGCCAGCAGGAGGGCACTGGGGGCTCGAGCGTGGAGGGGGCCTCCCAGGGGGGAGCCCCGAGGACAAGTCCAGGAGGGGTATGGGTGGGCTGTTCCAGAGGGGAGGAGAGCCCCTCGTGCAAGGCCCCAGAGGGAGAGAGAAGGCGGCCCAGCACCGCTGTACCCGTCCCTTGCCAGGCCCGTCTCCTGCCCGCCCCGCACCTGCCTGTCTACCCTTGGTCCTGCCCAGAACGCTCCTCCCACAGGTCTCTGCGTGACTCAGTCCTCAATGCCCAGGTCCCCACTCAGATGCCCGGGGCCTTCACAGACTGCGCAGCGGAAGGAAATGGCTCTCAACATGGAGAACGAAGACCGGGCCGCGTCTGACTGTTCTTGCCGGGTCCAAGGCTCCTGGACTTCTGCACTGGCACGAGAGGACAATGAATGCTTGCTAACTGACCTATGTGAGCTGGCTGAGTGTCAGCTGGAGCCACACTGTCCACGTCTAAAGGCTGGGCTCAGCCGTCTTTTAGCTGTGTGACCTTGGGAAATGCATTTAACTTTTCGGTCTCGGTTCTTCTCAATTGCACCATGGGGATCACAGCACCAATGTCTCACAGGGCCACGAGGAGCACACGAGTTGACTCAGGCAATACACTGGGAACGGCACCTGTCACAGGAAGCCTCGATACACAGTGGCCACGTTGTCGGAACGACTTCCTAGGAAGCAGGGCTTGTTTTCGTGGCTTGGAGGGGGCAGGTTCTGATTTTACAATTTGGGTGGCGCTGTTACTTGAGGGAGAAAGGAGGTGCTCCGTGGGCAGGGGCTGACACCCCCAACTGCTCTCCTCTGCCTCCCTCCCGCACTGGTCATATGTGGGCCGAGGGGCACCACTCCTCAAAAACGCGCACGGCTGCAGGCCCGGCCTCCTCACCAGCTCCAACACCAACCCCAAGAAGATACTTCTAAGGTTCATGGTCTTCTGAATCTGCCCATCTCCCATGAAAGATGAGGCCTGTTTATTATTTATTTTTGAGTTAGGGTCTCACTGTATCGCCCAGGCTGGAGTGCAGCGGCACGATCATGGCTCATCGCAGCCTCGACCTCCTGGGCTCAGGTGATCCTCCCACCTCAGCCTCCCGAGTAGCTGGGACTACAGACATGCGCCACTGGGCCTGGCTAAGGAAGGAGGCCTATCTAGAGGGCACTGAGATTGTAGGGGAAAGTGACTGGTCTTAGGAATGTGGGTCTTAAGAGAAAAAGAGAGCGCAAAGTAATCATAAAGAGGAGAGAATTCTGACAGAATGCCACCGTGAGTGTTGAAAAGGGAAGTAAAAAGTAGACACTGAGGCTGGGCGTGGTGGTTCACACCTGTCATCCCAGCACTTTGGGAAGCTGAGGCAGGAGAATTGTTTGAGACCAGCCTACACAATGCAGTGAAACCTCATTTCGGCAAAAAACACAAAAATTAGCTGAGTGTGATGGTGCACACCTGTAGTCCAGCTATTCAGGAGGCTGAGCCGAGAGGGTAGAGACTGCAGGGAGCTGTGATCATGCCACTGCTCTCCAGCACGGGTGACAGAGAGACACTGACTCAAAAACAGAAGTGGACGCTGAAACAAGTAAACGTCAACCCCCCAAATTAATCAAAATATGCAATACGCCCAGAAAGCCGGGCCCTTCTCAAATTCCGCTATGCAATTTTAGCTTGGACTGTGTGTTTGCCCATCTCTGGTCTCCCAGAATTGGGCAGAGACTCTGGCCTCTGGAAGGAGAGAAGGCATAAACTGCAGTGCCTGGCCACTCTCCTCTCCTGAGCACTGGATGAAGGTGGCCACAGTCATCCGGAACAAAGTGCCCCAGCATCAGGGCCCAAGTGTGGAAAAAGATGTCGGCACCGAATGGCAGGACAGAAGCTGGTTCTGGGCGAGGACGAGGGAAGTGGCAGGGCGTCGGTCAGAAGGGCCCACAAGCAGAGGTTGCCCTCAGGAGACATAGTTCCCACGGCCTCACACGCAAAGCACGCACATGCCGGCAGCAGGCATCATCTGGGAGCGGGTCAGGAGTGGAGACCCAGAGCCTGCGTTGTAAGAAGACGTCCGGAGACCCAGGCACAGGTGAGCTGAGGAGCTGTGCTCGGCAGGAAGGGGCGCACCGGGCACCTCCCAGACCGCCAGAAACTCAGAGAGGAGAGAAGGCCCCCGCTGGGTGTCCGAGCCAGGCAGGGAGTCAGAGTCGCCCTGGAGGCTGCCCTGTGCAGCGTCCTTCCTCTTCACAATCTTGGGTGACTGTAACAAGTGCCCTATGCTGAGGGCCGCTGCTTCAGGACAAAGTTGAGGTCTGGTCTTGAAAGACAGAGAAGGGCTCTCTGCTTCCTGACCCACGTGTTTGGGGGAAATGCCATGACTGGGGGGCAGTGGGGCATTTAAAATGAAGCCCTGGCACTAGGAGACACGTGGCTGATCACCTACCAGCAACTTCACTGCACTTTTAAACCAAACAGTGAAAAACAAATCACTTCCTACTAAATACAACAGTGCTAGAGTCAACTATTTTTTTGTAATGACATTTGGCTTTTTGGACATTGAGGAACTTATTTATGAAAAAAAAAATTAAAATTTTGTATCTCATATGTTTCTACCCCAGGGTAACGTGTGAAACAGTCACCGACGTGCAGGTTCATGGATGCATGTTGTGCAGTAGGAATTTGGGTGACATCTTCCAACTGGTGGCGTTCTATTTGAGCAGACAGTACAGTCTTGTGTTCTACCTTGCACATCAATCATGTGCAATTTACTGTCCAGTCTATGCACCATTGTGAAAGCACTTCACACATTCTCTTTGTATGTAACGCCAGCTGATTTCTTTCATATATCTCTCAGTATACAGTTAATCTCTTTATTCACCTTTTTGTGCAACTTGAATGGAAAACTTCCAGGAAACATACATTTCTGAAAACTCTGTGCTGGCATAAGTTTGTCCTGTACAATCACCAGCAATCTCTTTACGTCCCCCGAGAGGGGACATCTGAGTGGTTTGCTAGATTCCCGAGTGCAAAGGGTTAAAAAGAAACTGCAGAGCCAAGGCTCATACACAGACAGAGAGCTGTGTGCTGGTCAGATGTTATCCCCCGCCTCCAAGAGAGGCCCGGTCATTGCCTCTCCTGGCATACATGCCCGCAGTTCGGCACCTACCTTGCTCGTCTGATTCGGTTTGATCCCAGGCCCTCGGACCAACAGCGGAACCTTGATGTCGAACTCATACAGCTGCCTTTTGTCTATTGGCAACGAAAACTGTCCTGAAAACAAAGCACCCGGTGGGTCAAGACAGTGCCAAGACGGAGGCGCTGCGCACACATGGCTTCATCCAAGCACTTCACCGTAAGGGCGAAGGCGGCTCTGTTCTACTAATTCTCGTGTTTCGGAAAAGCGCCACTGAGACTGGTCTCTCACTGCTCTAAATGACTGGAAGGGATTCTCTGGTCTCTGATTGGACAAACAGGGCACAAATAATGGCCGGAAAGTTCCAAAATACAAAGATTGGAAGAGTGATGCACGATGGTTGACTGACCGCAGCTGAGGGAAGTGATGACTCCCAAACTGCCAAGTAAAGGAGTGTTCGACACTCCTCTCGCCTTTCCTGAACGAGTCGCACTTCAGGACAACTGCATAATGATGTGACGAATTCGTCCCTGAATTCCAGCTAATTAACACACACAAAAGGACTATGAATCAACCTTTTGCAATTTCTTTTTCTTTAGAGACAGGGTCTCTTGCTCTGTCGTCCAGGCTGGAGTGCAGTGGTGTGATCACAGCTCACTGCAGCCTCAAACTCCTTGACTCAAGCAATCCTCCTGCCTCAGCCTCCCCAAGTAGCTGGGACAATAAATGTGTGCCACTATGCCTTGCTAATTTTTTTTATTTTTTTGGTAGAGATAGGGTCTCACTATGTTGCCTAGGCTGGTCTTAAACTGCTAGCCTCAAGAGATCCTCCTGCTTTGGCCTCCCAAAGAGCTGGGATTACAGGTATGACCCACTGTGCCTGGTAGCATTTTGCAATTTCTGAGGGAATAATGAATTTAAGCAATAATCATCAATGGAACAACAGAAAGGCTCCCAGGAAGGGCTCGAGCTGAAACCACCTGAGCATCAATCAACACGAGCGTCCAAAGAGGGACAGTCAGACACTGCAGGCTGCAAGACTTGAAGCTACAGGAAGTACCTGGCAGAGTCACTGGGAAACATTCTTGCTTGGCACTGATTTCTATCGTGCCCCTGATCTAACTACCAACCTAGGAAACGCTGAGTAGAGATGAACAACCTAAGGTGTCACAAGATAGCCGTTAGCCACAGAGTGTGAGATGTCCTCAAGGAAAAAGACCCCTCTTCCCAGTAGCTTAGTGGCAAATGACAAACTCGGGAGACACAGGGACTATAGGTGGTGAGTCCGCTTGGGCTGCATCTTGGCCGGTGACCTAATATGGTAACTGGTAGGTGCACAGTCAGGTGTGGATGCGGGCAGTCATGTGTCTGGGTCCGATTCAGAACCTTCCAGTAACAAGGGAAAGCCTGGGAGGCGGGAAGCATCGATACACGGGAAGCGTCCAATGGCTGGTCACAGGCCACAGAGCATGAGCCAGGTGGCGGGGGTATTTCCTGAGCTCTACTCGAGCACTTCGCACTTTCACAGACACAGTGAATGCAGTCAGCCTGCTCTTGTGCCAGCAAGCCTCGGGTTAGTCCTTCTCACATGGAAGCTCAGCGAGGAAAGAAGGAAACACCGGCTGTGACCACAAGGTCCCAGTAAGAGGCCTGAAGTCAAGGATGAGGGCTGACTCACGGCCGTTTTGAAAACATAACATCCCCCAAAAACTAATTCCACGATTTGGCAAGGAAGTTCTTCCCCCAAGACAGCCTTCTCTGGTCTTCCCATCTAGACTGGGACCCCATGGCCCACCCAGCCTGCGAGGCTCACCCTCTGCTCCGGCTCCCAGAGCACCTCAACATCCAGCATGAGAGGCCGCAACCATGATACCTGGCTTCTCCTCGTGGGAACCATGCAGCCCTCCAGGCGGAGAGGCCCCAGAAAGACCCTCGCTCAGGCCCGTCCACAGCTATGGCAGGACTAGAACTCCCTGCCAGGGCTGCCAACCGTGTGGAAAGGCAGGATGGGCCTGGAGGGCCCACGGCACGCGGGCCTCTGCTCACCTGTGTGGTAGCCGTTGTCCGAGGTGTAAAAGACATAGGTATTGTTGAGCTCCCCGGTGGACGCCAGCCTCTTGATCAGCTTCTCCACAAGGTCGTCCACTGAGAGCAGCGTCTGCCACCTGGACATGCGCGGGCACAAGAAAGAGCTCAGGCGTGCCGCCTTCTTGCCGAAACAGGCAGAAACAAGATGCTCAACCACTGTCCCCAAAGGGAAATCCCGTCTTCCTTCCCCGGATCTCCCCCTTGCAAAACAGATTAGAAAACTTCAGAACATAATCCACTCAGTCCTGAGTTAAGTGTTTCCCAGGAAGCAGATGAGGCTTTACGAACCAGTGCACTTTATTTTTGGTATTGCCACTCGCAGTGAGAAAAGAGGCAATCAGGGGGAAGGCTGCTGGGTCAGTACTGATTCTGGCAGGCGAATCCAGACAGGCTCATGCCACACAAGAGCTTCAGAGTCTAAATCAGGGTCGGCAAACAGCAGTTCATGGGCCAAGCTTGCCGCCGTCTGGTCTTAAAAACTTTCACTGAGACTGGGCTTGGTGGCTCAGCCTGTCATCCCAGCACTTTGGGAGGCCGAGGTGAGTGGATTGCCTGAGCCCGTGGGTCCAAGGCCAGCCCAGGCAACTTGGCGAGACCACGTCTCTACAATAAACCAAAAAAAGTTTTACTGAAATAAGTCATGGCCACTCATTTCCAGATCTCCTAGGGCTGCTGTGTGCTCCCACAGCAGTGGGAGGAATGTGTGACCCAAGTCTGTGCTACTTACTTTAGGGGCATTTACAGAAAAAAGACAGTTTGCACCTGGGCTAAACCAAATATGCCCTAGGAAAAAGTAATGGATTTAAAAATTGACTTAAGTGAACATCTTGAAAATTCCTAAAAGCAAAGGCACACATTTTGCTTTAGTCTAAGTCCTTGGGTTGTTTGTCCAGTATGTGGGCTGATCTCTACACCAAGTGGCCTTTTCTTTAAGCCAAGGAAAACAAAACCCTTCCAAACGGCTTGAGTTTGCAGCACTCTTCGCAGGTCCTAAGACAGGTGGGGCAAAGGCCCCCCACACCCGGAGGGCACAGGAGCCCCCCTGCTTCTGAGGCAGCCACTGCCCCATCTGGCGTCTTGCCTACTGACGTTCTGTTTCCAAGACCGCAATGCAGCACAGTCCCCTCTGCGTGAGGGGACTTGGGGTCCTCAGGGCCACACCCGTGGAGGAAGCAGAAGCAGCTCTTACCTCTTCCTAAACGCGCTGTCTAAAAACTGGATTGAAGAATTGGTCATTGGTGTCTTGGCTTGCCTGATTAGCCAGTGTTTGTTCTAAAACCCAGAGGAAAAGCACGTTAGCACCACATCACCACAGCCAAAGAAACTTCCAGAGTGCTGGAGTGGAGCGTAACAGAACCACTTCATTCCTGCTCTACCAGAAAGGAACGGCTGGAATCTGACTGGGCAGCCTGGGCCCTCGTCTCCCTGCCCTGTTTCCCGACAGTAGAGATCTCTGCAGATGAACTCTGGCCCTGTCCCTGGCTTCCCAGTGCCCCCAAGTCAGAGAGGCCTTGGCTCCTGGGACAGAGGCATTCGTGAGAGATGTCCGAGAGGTCACCGAGGGTTTTTGTAGCTCTGATCTTGGGTTTTTGGTCTAACGGGTAAATGCTGCTTGACTCTCCTCTAAGTTATGTCTCACAAGTCATCCTTCCTTCATCCTCTGCTTCCCTATCCAGACTGACCACCCTGAGATCTTTGAGAAAAGTCCCAACACCACGGTTTCCTAAAACTGCAAGTCTAAACCTGGGGGATCCTTCCATTTAAATAAAAAAGCTATTTATTTATTTAGAGACGGAGCCTTGCTCTGTTGCCCAGGCTGGTCTCAAACTCCCGGGCTCAAGCTATCTTCCTGACTCAGTCTCCTGCATCCCTGGGATTACAGGTGTGCACCACCACGCCTGGCTCAAAAAGCTATGTTTTCAAAACAAAAGCATTTCCATACACTGTTAATTCCCTCCCCACTATACATGAAACCCTAAGCCGCCACTTCCAAAGTCCGCTCCTCAAGGTGCCCTTGAGTTGGTAAGTTTCAGGAAGGCCACACGGCACGTCCTCCTGCTGGGCAGGCACCCTGGCCCATGGCTGACGCCGAGAGGCCTGCAGCAGAGCGGCCTAGCCCAGAGTTTCCACATCTCCCTGGGGAGGGGAGCTTGTGCCACCTTCTTCGGGAACACAGGCTGAGAACGGCGCTCTCACTCAGAACCCAGCTCACTCAGCTGCAAGGGTGTATTTAACAGGCACGCCCTATGGCACGCCAGGCACATGCTAGAAGCCTGTGTGCACTTCAGTCCATCCAGGAGCCACATGGGGGACCTGGATGCCCCTTGGACAGGAAGATGGAATTGAGCGTCCTGCTCACGGCCGGGCCCATGAGCTGGAGAAGCTGCGCCGGGTCTGACTGCAAGACACTCTCCGGCTACAGCCTCGCAAGTGAGGTCGGCTCCCGGGCAGCAGCTGAGACCGCCTGCCCTTGAGCTGGGAGCTGTCTGCACCCCGGGCCCAGGGAAGCAGACAGGACCAGCACACAAGCCGAGTGTCTGGCCCTTTTTTGTGCACCTTCCCTGCCCACCCACACTGCGCCATGCCAGCCCTGCTGCCTGAGCCCCAGCTAGTGGAGGTCACGCGGGCAGGTCGCGGAAGGCCCTGCTTAGTCCCCAGGAACATGTCCCAGCCACCGCCAGGAGACAGGAGAGGTGGCACAAAGGCTCCCAGGAGAGCCTGGGCGACTCCCGTCGGCAGAAGAAGGCATGCCTTTGCCATCCTCTGTGACCTCCCAGCCGCTTACCGGAAGCGTGGCAGAAGGCTGACCTGTTCTTGGGAAGTAGTTTACACTATCTGTTGGAGGGACAGGTGCAATCACCTCTAGAGGGTGGGGAGGGGAACCCACCACTGGCCCAAAGGCCTCCTGACAAGTGGACAAGTCAGTGACACCGAGTGCGGCTGGACCAAGGACGGGACTCTACCGTTCCATGGACGTTGAAGTTCTTGCTTCTCGGCGCGAAGACATTCTGGAAAGCCTTCTGGTATTGAGGTGCAGCTGTCCACGGCGAGTGGGGTGCAGGAGGGGCAATCATCATGAAGAAGGGTTCGGAGTTGGACTTGTAGTCCAGGAAGTCCAAGGAGACATTGGCCTGAAACACACAAGCATCCGTCATCCCCCGGCCCACCCACAGTCGAGCGCGAGACAGACACAGGTCCCCAGGCGTGGCAAGCATAGGGTCACGGCAGCTTCTACTCAGTCCTAGCAAGTGACCTCATGCCACAGCCAACTGCAAGTACATTGTTGGAACAATCTATCTGGTGATTAGGCAATACTTTAAATAAAAAACTGAAACGCATACTATTGTAAGAAAGCAATCACGATCCTGATGGCTTTACATGACCCAGCAACTGCTCCCATCTCCCCCAAGGAGAGAAACTGTAATTTGGCCATTTCAGTATGAACTTACATGAATGGGGACCTTAGCGTATGCACATTTGATGCCCCTACAAAGTGTAAAAAAGGGAGCCCACCCAATCCGGAACAGCGGGAAGGGTGGGTTACGTTCCCTTAACCTTGGGAAAACATGCAGAAAGTAGGTGTCCGACTGCGCCCCTGAAGTGGCCAAGCTAAGTGAGTGACGGTAAATCCCACCGCATTCCACCAGGCTTTGGTTTCTATGGACTCACATTTTTCATGTGCTTATCAGGAGATACTCTGAATTTTCACCCTTCTAGCTGGTTTGTGTCTTATTTCCAAAACAAGCTCAAAAAAGACCGACTGCATCTATTTCCCATCTCCCTCCTACACTCCCCCACCCCACTCACCCCGTGCTGTCAACATCCTTGTGCCTCTGCCTGCGGCCCCTCCCCTCCTCCGATCAGCTCCCCAAGCCTCCTGCAGGTTTCTACTCCCACATCACCCAACTCCCTCCATGCCTGACTTCTCCAACTTGTCACTGACATGAGGCCACAAAGAGCATGTGCAGATACACACACACACACACACACACACACACACACACACACACAGCGCACATCAAAGCTGCCACTGGAGAATCAGCTTCCGCAGAATCAGGGACTCTGCTTCGTTCACTGCTGGACACCTGCGACATGTGGTGCTGAGCTGCTCAGTGAACGAACGTGCTCTAGATACAGCTACCGCAGTGTTCAGGCCAGGAAGGGCCCAGTTCACCTGCCTTCAGTAACGCTTACGCATAAGCACACACGGCCCAAGAACTCCCGCGTTCCTGCCCCTGCAAGCTCATGACACAGTCGTGAACCGCCAGCTTGTGGCTTGTGAGTCCCACTGGGGGCAACGGCAGGAGCCCTGCAAAGCGAAACTTCTACAGGGGGAGTGCAGGAGACCTAGAGGGTAACCTCTGGGAAGGGGTTTGTTGCTGGACTCCAAGGGCACTGGATCTGAGTACGGCTTATGCTCCACCCCCCAGGCATTTTAATCAGCTGGAAATACTCTGCAGCAGTCAGCCCAAGTGATTACACACTGACGTCACCCAACACAGACACGGCCCTAGGCCTCCTAGGCAGAGCCTAGCAACTCACCAAAACATCAGTCAGGTAGTCCACACTGTAGTTCTCACCGTGCTTCCGGGCCTTTCCATTGATGGAGAGGGTGTAATTGTAGTACTTAGAGTTCTTCTCCTGTTAAAGAGAAGAAAGTCAAATTTGTTACAAGGTAAGCACACAAGTGGAAGTCGGAATCTAACCTGGGCTAAACTTACTCGATTTAAACAGTGCCGAGACACAAAAAAGGTAATCACTCAGGTCAACACTGTACTGGGTTTTTGGGCCAGGCTTTTTATTAAAGGCTAGCATAGCTTCAATAACATGTTCTAGTTTAAAAACCAGAAGTGGCTGAGACAGAACGGCAAACTACATTACTATACTTTGTGCAAGGCAGAAAAAACATGCCAGAAAGGAGTGAATCACAGGTGCTTAGGTTTTCCTTTAAGGAGATAAAACAGCTAACTGCAAAAGCAATTGAAGGAACGCCAGCAGCAGAGCTCAGTGAGTGAGGGACCGCTGTACATCCGTAGGGATGTGTACTGCCGCAGACCTCAGCCAACACTCACCAGGGCGTACCAGTAACTCCAGCCCAGAGGGACGTGTTCCAGGCCGCCTGCGTCCGGGGCTCCATACTGAAAAGACACAAGGAGGGACAGTCAGGGTCTGTAGCCATAAACAGGCCAGAAAGATGCAGGAGACTTCCAGAATTGCTTTCGACTAGCACCTGACGCATTTTTCCCAAACACATAAACTAGTAAAAAATAAACTCCACCAACCTAGAAACACCTAATGCGGGAGTGGCAACCTCGGCCAGGGACCGAAACTGGCCTGACAGCCATTTTGGATGGCCACAGAGCCACACATTCTTAAAAACTATTTACAAATATACAAACCAATCGAAAGAAGAATGTTTTGTGAAATGAAACTCAAGTTTCAGTGACGTAAAGCAAGCTCTTCTAGAACGTGGCCCCGCTCATTCATTCAGCAGAGTCCGCGGCTGCATCCCAAAGCCGAAACTTTCTGAGGCGACATGGTGCTCAAGAGAAAGGCTCACTGGAGAGGGTTTGGACTACACCGCGCAGCCAGCCGATGGAAAGCAAAGGCCCTTGCCGAGAAGACCCGTGACCTGAAGCACCTATGGTCCAGGCACTTGGGATGACACAGCCTCACCCTGTACTGCGGCTGTCCTGCTATGAAGTCTACTTTCAGGGCTCAGTTTACCCAATGAGATTGACCAGGTAGAGACCACAGAATGAGAGAGGCCCCAATTCCTGGGTGGAGGGGAGGATTCACAGAAAATTCTGGTCAGACGTTAAACTCTCCAGCAACCACGGAGAAAGCGTGAGGAAAGGGACATTCTCTTTGTCTCCAAGCACCAGTTTCACCAAAGCTCATTCCACACACAGCATTTCCTTTAAGCTTGAACTCTGAGCAAAAGCAAAGGCCAAGGTGGTGAACTTGGGTCTGTGAAATCTGGCCTGACAGGGCACAGTGAGGCCTTCCTCCCTCCACTTGAGGCCAGCACACCAGCCACACAGCCACAGGTTTGGATGACCTGTGGGTTCCAGGGATATTCCCTCTCTCTCTCTCCTGGACTCAGGCGATCCTTCTGCCTCAGACTCCCGAGTAGCTGGGACTACAGGTGCATGTCACCATGCCTGGCTAAATTTTAATTTTTGTAGAGACGAGGTCTCACTATGTTGCCCAGGCTGGTCTCGAACTCTCTTATCACGAACTGCTCCACAGAACTTCTGCTCTTCAGGCTGTAAGATGAGTGAAGCACTGAGCTGTCATAATTCAGAAAAGAGTCTAAGAAACCTGAGGAAAAAGCTAAGAGGAACATTTCTCACTCTGACCCCCACAGAGGCGATATGCACATAGACACCACAAAAGTCACAAACAAGCAGAACCCACTGGAAGAATGGAAGGGCACAGCACAAGGCAGCAGTCTTAGGACACTTTTTTTCTTTCTTTATTTTTTTGAGTTGGAGTCTCACTCTGTCGCCCAGACTGGAGTGCAGTGGCCGCTCCCGGCCACCGCAGCCTCGACCTGTTGGGCTCCGGTGATCCTTCCGCCTCAGCCTTCCGCCTCACCGGAATTACAGGCATGCGCTACCATGCCCGGCTGATTTTTTTGATTTATTGTAGAGATGAGGTCTTGCTGCCCAGGCGGATCTCGAACCCGCTCCCAAAGGCGCAGGATTACAGGCTGAGCCACCGAGCCCGGCGTCACTTTTGGTTTTTTTTTTGAGTCAGAGTCTCACCCCATTGCCCAGGCTGGAGTGCAGTGGCACGCTCATGGCCCTAGCGTCGACTCGCTGGGCTCTGGTGATCCTTCTGCCTCAGTCTTCCAAGTAGCCTGAACTACAGGCACACACTACCACACCTGGCTAATTTTTGATTTACTGTAGTAGAGGTGAGGTCTTGCCAAGTTGCCCGGGCTGGTCTCAAACTCGTGGGCTCAGCTCAGGCAATCCTCTCACCTTGGACTCCCAAAGTGCTGGGATAACAGGCTGAGCCACCAAGCCTGGCCAGAACATTTTTACACAGATGCTCCCCAGGCTGCTGAAAGAGTCACCACGGTGCCCAAATCATGTCCACAGGTTCATGAGAGGTGTCTGATGGCCAGATTTGGAGGAAACAACATATACCAAAACACTCTGAACCACGAACTCCTACCATGGAAAAAACAATCGCATTCATTCACCTTTAAAAAGAGGTTACAAGTACATGAAACAGATAGCTCAACATACCTCATTCAGGTACTTCCCTGCGAAAAAGGTCTGATAACCGCACGCTGAGCGGAGAATTGCTGGGAAGGTGTTTGGCTCCTGGATCTTCTGCCAGGACCGGCTGCTGCAGTTTCCCTCCAGGGTGTTGTTGACCACGTGGTGGTTATGCGGGTACTTCCCCGTCAGGATGCTGGCTCTGCTAGGGCAGCAGAGGGCACTCGGCACGTACTGGCAGGGAACAGAGGCAGGCAGACTCAGTCACATGGAAGGAGGCTCCCTCCCCTCCAAGAGGGTGCGGGGAGCTGCTCGAGGCCCAGCTCAGAGGGCGGGCTTCTCACGCAAGAGAGACTTTCACTACACATCAGTCTTCTGAGCTGCTTTGAGTCACACGGTGGTGACATTAATGCACAGAATACAAAGGGATGGTTTCTTTACCAGCTGGTTTCTTTCTGCAGGAGAACGGGAGTTCTCGTCTCATCTGCCAAAGAAATAACATGCAAGGGGCATGGCAGGAGCTGGGTCTTCACCAAAGTTAAAGAATGCTGCTTTAAGCTGGGCTCGGTGGCTCAGCCTGTAATCCCATGCCTTTGGGAGGCTGAGGTGAGTGGATTGCCTGAGCCCGCGGGTTCAAGACCCACCCGGGCAACTTGGCAAGACCTCATCTCTACAATAAATAAAAAATTAGCCAGGTATGGTAGTGCATGCCTGTAGTTCCGGCTACTTGGAAGGCTGAGGCAGAAGGATTGCCGGAGCCTAGCAGGTTGAGGTTGCAGTGACCGGGAGTGTGCCACTGTACTCCAGTCTGGGCAATAGAGTGAGACTAAACCCCTTCCCTCCCAAAAAAAAGAATTAAGGACTCAGTCATGTGACCAATACTTCCTACTCTTACACTTGCCTTATCATTTTACCAGGTGTTTGGTTTTCAAAACTTTCATACTGGCAACTCCTATTTCGTCCTCTTTTTGTTTTCTGATCAGTTTTCTGGCCAGCACATACTGTATGCTGTATCTTCATATGAGATTTTCATACCTAGTAGGGCAGCTTCGTCCTTTAGGAAAACTGCCTTGATTGTTCTACGCTATTTATTACTCCAGATAGCTTTTGGAATCACTTGAGTCTAAAAAAATCTTGTAAGGATTCCAACTAGAGAAAGTATTTTATAATAGGTATCTTCCCATATAAAATAATGTGCATATCTACGAATCAAGTATTTTTATTTTGTTACTCACAAAGCAACTTAATTTGTACCTAAGTTTATATAGGACTTAGCCTTTTCCGGCCCCCACTAGTTAGTCCCATAGAATTTCTATTTTGTTGCTATTATAAATGGGGTCTTTTCTCTGTTCCTTCTATATCTCTGGTTATATGGAAGAAAATGATTATTTAACTTTTAAATAATAATTTTTTTAAAAATTAGTAAGATTAATTTTTATGTTTCATCCCTACCTTACTGAATTCTATTAAATTAAAAAGTTTTCAATGATTATCCTGTGCTTCTTAGGTAGAAAATCCACACAAGTGAAAATAATAATTTTATTTTTCCAATAATTTTACCTCATCTCCTAAGCCTTGTAGCAATGACGAGCCCAGAACAACCAAGAGGCTTACCCCTGACAACGTCCTGAGTTTACCAGGAGAGGATGTTAAAATTTGAGAGCGCTTTCAAGTGTCTAGTGGGATGAACCCTCAATTCTCCTTCCTTCTACCACTCAGATGGCTCTGGTAGACTCGTCGTAGACTACACCCAGAGGCATTTTGCAAGTCAGGCACTGATGGAGTACTTGCATGGGTCAACTCCTGCAACGGGTGATCCAGAGGTAGGATTCAGTGCCTCCACTCACAAAGGAGGAAAACAAGCGCCCAAGAGGGGGATAGCTCAGGCAAGTTCACGCCGCAGGGCGTGCGCTCACACAGACGGTCTGGCCCATGAGTCTGTGCTCTTACACATGGCTCTAGGCCATTGCTCAGTGCACATCCTGATAGGAAGTTCCTGCCTGCCAGACCACCACTCATTCAGCTACAGGCTCGGCTCTGGAACACGAATGTTCATACTTGATTTTAGAACCCTGCATCTATATCTTTATATACTTACGATGTATGTACTTGGAGCTAATTGTTAGGCCTGGCGATCAGGGCTAATTGGGCTTTCACCATAGAACAGATTACATAGCATACATGTTCCATGATTCTTACAATCCACTCTCAAACCTAGAACAAACCGTGATTTTTTTTTTTTTTTGAGTTGGAGTCTCACTCCTTTGCCCAGGTTGGAGCGCAGCAGCACACACGCTCATGGCCACCCCAGCGTCGATCTGCTGGGCTCCAGTGATCCTTCCGCCTCAGCCTTCCGAGTAGCCGGAACTATAGGCGCATGCTACCACACCTGGCTGACTTTTTTTTTTTTTTTAATTTATTGTAGAGATGAGGTCTTGCCAAGCTGCCCAGGCTGTTCTCGAACCTGTGGGCTCAGGTAATCCTCTCACCTTGGTCTCCCAAAGTGCTAGGGTTACAGGCTTGAGTCACAGTACCCGGTCAAAACCATGAGGTTTTAAATACATTTCTATAGATCTGAGTTGTAGAACAGACTAGCTTGGAAATACCTGCAATTAATCTTCAACTGATAAGAAGTAATATTTCAGTTGAAAGAGTTGATATTACAGTAAATAAAATCTTTCCTTCATCAGGCATTTAACTAGAAAGAAAACCACACAGAGCACACCAGACGCCCAGAAAAGAGTTTCTTCTCGAAACATAAACACAGTCAGAATCTGAGCCGGGCTCAGTGGCTCAGCCTATAATCCTGCGCCTTTGGGAGGTTGAGGTGACTGGACTGCCTGAGCCTGCGGGTTTGAGACCTGCCTGGGCAGTGAGACCTCATCTCTACGATAAATCAAAAAATCAGCCGGGCGTGGTAGTACACGCCTGTAATTCTGGCTACTTGGAAGGCTGAGGCAGAAGGATCGCCGGAGCTCAGCAGGTAGAGGCTGTGGTGGCCGGGAGCAGCCACTGCACTCCAGTCTGGGCGACAGAGTGAGACTCCAACTCAACAAAAACAAAAACAAAAAAACAAAACAAAAACAGAATCTGGCAAACTGAAATTAGCCTCAAAACTCACCGCGCTGGAGAAAGTCATCCCCATCTCTCCGACAAGAGCCTTGGTTTTCTTCAGTGGTGTCTGTAAAGCAAGTGACTGCCTGTTAAATGGTTTCCTCTGACGAAGTGAGACACACAGACCAGAGTCCAGGCCCAGCTGCACCTTGCTCAGCCTCTGCTCCCAGAGCCAGCTCCATGAAACAGCAGGAGAGCCCTGTGCAACTCTAGAGTCGAGCCAAACAGGTCCGGCTGAGCCGGCTGCTCCCGTGCTAAGGGCCAGGCTAGCGGGTAGGGCAGGTCCACGCCGACGGCCTGTGCCAGCCCCTTGCAAGGCAGCCAGGGCAGACCTTCCCATGAATCCATCTTTAGCAGCAGGATGGAGGAGAGGGTACAAAGGGAGCCTTGGTCCTTTAAAACGGCAAGGAGATGCCACTTAGATGCTGCGAGACAGGCTAGGCCCCAGGTAGGAGCCCAACTCCAGCTCTACCCTCAGCAATGAAGCCTGGCACACCTGGTCCTCCACCCGCTCCCGGCCCGCTTCCCCAGACCTGGGCCAGGTGACAAGCAGGGGAACCCAGGGCCCCGTCAGCAACAGGCCCCTCAGAAACCAGCCTTACTCCTCATCTTCCTGTCACAACCTAAGATTCTGACAAGCGCAATTATGACCACCCTGGAGTGAGAAGCATGAAGACAGCTGGTGAGGTGCAGCTCAAGGACAGTGGTGATGGCTATTCAGATCCCAGACAGCAAAACGCACCATGAAGAACCCATTTAGGGCACTGGTTCATGATGATTCCGAAATGCCTCGGAAGTCTCAGACCATGCCACATACAGTGGTAGGTGTACTTTGCTGGCTGATAATTCCTCAAAGACTGTTAATCCACACGTATAACCAGGTTAACAAGTGCCTGATCTTCAATGAGTGACTTTTCCCCATTATTTCATTTAAACAGGAAACCCAAGGAACCCATAAGCTCAGAAGGATGAGAATCCTAACTCGCACACGAAACATGCTCTGAGAGTTTCATGAGCAGACCCGCAAGAGGCTGCAGGAGACACCAGGGACGCGCAAGGTCTTTGTAACCTTCAGGAGCAATATCACCAGCCATGCGCTTATCATGACCTCGCAGGGTGCCACCCTTGGGAAGAGATCACGAGCTACATGAGACATTGGGCTGACAAGGACCCCGAGCTGCCACGAGGACCTCAGAAGAGGAAATGAGAATTCGAAGCGGAAGTGGAAAGAAGGGCCAGGCCAGTGACCGTCCGGGACTTAATCATCACGTGTCTGATAAATATGCAGACCTACGAAAGAACATCTGACTTCCACCGAGACTATACTGTGTGGTTATAACACATTCATCCAACGCTCAGTGTGTGCCAGGTTCCAATCCAGGCAGTGGCGGACAGAGGTTTGAGCTACCGAGGCCAGTTTATAATGATCTTTAAGTAAAATCAAAAAAGGGATAAGAACAGTTCCCTAGGCAAAAAAGTAAACACAAGAGTACCACAGATGACATCTGGAACACATGCAGAGAAATGTTAACGATGACATCACGACACAAAAGACTATTTCAAAGATGGCTGGAAATTCCACACTAAGCCAAAATCATGGAAGTGCTATCTATAATCCTTTGACCTGAGTTAGTCTGGTGGAGGCAGACCACTGTCTATTTTGACAACTATAGCAGCAGTTTGTAATCTTTTTTGGTTCAATGAACTCCCTCTTTCCACAAAAACGAAGACACTACACACAGTTTTGCATGTAAAATAAGGACTTCCATGACGTCAATGGCATCCCTGATGTCACCTGAAGACTCTCTGATGCCAACATGGTGTAAGTGACGATGCCGGTGCGGGATGTGGAATGACGTCTGATGAGCCTGTACTCTCAGAGAAGAAGCATGGAGCTCTGGGATCACAAGACACCACGCTTTGCTTCTTATTCACCATATGAACCTGGGTCAACTTACTTAACCCACCCTAAGCCGCAGTTTCCTTTTACGATAAGGGTCATATGCACAGCAGAGGGTTCTGCTGATAACCCAGACAGGGTAAACTCCTCAATCCCGGCCCGGCTCCGCAAAGCTCTCCACCGCCATGGCTGCCTTGACCCTTCCTCTGGGAGTCCTGTTCCACAACTAGGGCTGGAGTATTCTGAAAAAGGCTACAAGAGAGGGCAGGATTCTTCAAAGAGTTGGGAGCATACATTCTAACTCGCTCCCTCTACTCAGTTGAGAGCCTCTCTCCAGTATAAACACCTATTTAAGAACCTGGATCTGCGGCTGGTTTAGAGAAACAAATAGGATGAACATGCTCAGGGGAAGAGCCTTCAAATATGCATGGACTACAGCTGTGGTCTATAAGCACCAAAGAAACAATTCTGAATACCTTACATTTAAGTAATGAATTTGGTTTTCCATGGGCAGGAAAGCTCGACCTTAAGTCCTTTTTAAGTCCTTTTCTGGACAAAACACTCTTCAAGAACATTATTTCTTTTTTTATAAAAAAGAAGTTTTGTCAGCAGAATAAGTGGAGCAGTTGGAATCGTGGTGAAACCAAGGTAAACTCTAGGAAGGAAACTCAATCAAGGATCTGATGTCAACATGGCTGGGTAGAAACTAAAAGGCAACGAAGGAGAGAAGGCAGGAAAAAGTGCAAAAGTGTGCCATCAAAATGCAAGGATCTTAAACAAAAGCTAGAAAAGACTCTTGTACACCTGAGCACAATCTGAGAAAGAAATGTATTCCACTTTACAAGCCAGCAACAATACACATGCATATGCCTACCTTTACCATATGTCTGTCTCTCTCTCTCTCTCTCAAACAGACGTTTTCTATTACACTCTGTTCCACAGGAAAGGAAAAAGGTGGGTAGCTACTCACTAAACTAATTTCACAACTCATTCACGAGGGGGGACCAGCAGCTTGAAGAACACTGCACTAGGGTGTCACCATACAGGAAAAGTCAGGAACCTCCTGCCTGGATGTGTCCTGGTGCCCGCACTCAGCTGGAGGCAAAAAGAGAACTGAAACGAAGAAGGCAGCAGGGCATTCATTTTTAAAACGAGGAGAGAAACGCTGGGCCCAGGATGGGAGGACTGGCAGGGCCTCGGCTAGTCACGTGCACCGGGCAAGCTGCTTTCCGGGCCTCCATAAGGAGTGGGGTGGATGTTTCCAAAGGTCAGAAATTTCTGAATTCTAAGCTAAGAGGCAAGATGAACCCTGGGGGGGGGGGGGGTTTCATGACAACTCCCACTGGACAGAAAGTGAAACACTGACAGCAAAGACTGCCACAGCCAGGTGTTCAACCAGACTTGATGAACCTTCTGAGTTCTTGCGAGGCAAGACACATCCGCAGCAGTCCAGAGCCTGACCACCAGACGGGTTCAACTCAGCGCTTTTAAAAGAAACGTCAGACACAGGCACAGGACACAGGCAGAGTACACAGGCCCCGGTCCCTCGCCAAGGGGCTGGACTTGACTCCAGAGGAAAACAATCAGGGCCTGCGCGCTCTTGGCCGGCACCTGCCGCCCATCGGCCCAACCCTCCTCCAGGGGCCTCCACGCTGATCCTGAGACGCACACTCCGCGGCAGCGCGGTCCACACCGGCGGCTCTGTCCGCGAGAGGAGGCGGGTCCTGCAGCCCCCCGCATCGGCGTCAGGGCCTCCCGGGGAGCCCACCCAGACCGAGCCCGAGCCCGGGCCCGGGCGGCCGGGGCGGGCGCGGGGGGCGGGGCGGGCGCCGAGGGTTACCATGCCGCCGAGCACTGCGTCCTGGTCGTCGGTGAGCAGCAGCACCACGTTGGGCCTCCGGGAGCCCGCCGCCTGCCCGGGGACGCCCGGGCCGCCGCCGCCCAGCAGCAGCAGCAGCAGCAGCGCGGGGTAGCAGGGGAGCAGGCTGCCATCTGTTTAGCCAGGAAGTGAGTCCTCACAACAAACTGAATGATCTTGATCTCATACATTCTAGCTCATAAAACTTTAAGAAATGTACTTTCTGATGTTCAATTACCCACTGTTTGGCATTT
>NW_007075221.1:106905-108604 GCF_000164805.1 Carlito syrichta
CCCGAGGTGGCCGGGTCCTGGCAGCGCCTGCTTCTGAGCATTTGGTGGAAAGGCGGAAACAGAAGGAGGAGCAGACGACACGCAAGCGGGAGTCAGCCCACCCTCTGCGACGGGGGCGCGGGAGAGGAGCGCCGCGTCTAGCGGGGTGGAGGCCAGCAGGCGGGGAGTCTGGCCTCTACGGTCCGATCCCGAGTCAGCGAGCGCTCACCCCGGGCCCTCCTTAGGTGCCATCGGTTTTCCTTGGCGCTTCCAGGTGAAAGGCGGGTCTGCACTTTCCCATTTGGTTCAGTCATTGCATTTGGGGCTGATTCCAAGTCAGCTCTCTGAACTCCGGAGTCTGCTTTTCTGGGTTCACGCAGCCTCGACCTCCTGGGCGCAGCCCACACTTTTGCCTCAGCCTGCTGCGTAGCTGGGACTACAGGTGTGTGCCACCACGTCCGGCTAATCTGGGGGGATTTTTTTGTAGAGACGGGATCTCATTGTGTTGCCCGGGCTGGCCTCGAACTCCTGGGCTCAAGCAACCTTCCTGCCAAAGTGTTGGGATTCCAGGCGTGAGCCCCCGCCGTGGCTTGACAGCTTTCTTTTACTATTCCTTGGTGACTTTTTAAAAGCCCTCTTGGTGGAGATGTGCACACTGGAAAAAAAAAAATTGAAACATGGTCATCCAACCGCATTCTTAAGTAAAACAAGGTGGGGGGAATTCTATGAAAACCGGAAACACTCCAGACATTTCTGTGGTCCACCTTGCCCCTCTGCTGAGTCCATCAAAACAGAAATATCCCTGGCAAGGTGACCTGGCAAATCACAGCCCTAGCTCAATACAACAGGGTGTACCCCTGCTGGCAACAGTATTTCTCTAAGCTGACCTGTCTGCCAAGAAAAGTCTTAAAGCTCATGAACACGCTATTCTAAAAGGCAAAAATAATTGCAGAAACACTTGGAAACCTCATGGGTACAACTAGGGGCTTGTGCAAAAGGAGGCCTTACCTGTTTTCTTCAGGCCAGAGGGGTCATCTGCTGAGCCCTAACAAGGTTTAAGAGAGACACTCTGTTGGTGTGAAAACCCAGTCCTCACATTTATGAACCACAAAAGTCTCTTACTACATTTTTGAAAAGCAAGTCTATAGGAGGCAAAATCATCTTTTTTAAAAAAAGAAGTAGCGGCTGGGTGTGGTGGCCCACGCCTGTAATCTTAGCACTTTGGGAGGCCGAGGCGGGAAATTGCTTGAGCCCACGACTTCAAGACCAGTCAGGGCAACATAATGAGACCTCATCTCTACAAAAAGTGAAAAACTTAGCTGGGCGTGGTGGTGCACACCTATAGTCCCAGCTGATTGGGAAGCTGAGGTGGAAGGATCACCTGAGCCCAGGAGATCGAGGCTGCAGTGAGCCATGATTGTGCCACTGAGACCTTGACTCCAAAAAAAAAAAAAAAAAAGAAAGAAAGAAGAAAAGAAAAAGAATAACAACTATAAATATAGAAGTAGGTATGAAAGCGATGTATTGAGCCGGGCTCGGTGGCTCAGCCTGTAATCCCACGCCTTTGGGAGGCTGAGGTGAGTGGATTGCCTGAGCCCATGGGTTCGAGACCCACCTGGGCAGCGAGAACTTATCTCTATAATAAATCAAAAAATTAGCCGGGCGTGGTAGCACGCGCCTGTAGTTCCAGCTATGTGGAAGGCTGAGGCGGAAGGATCGC
>NW_007075221.1:108643-122889 GCF_000164805.1 Carlito syrichta
CTGGGTGAAGTGAGACTCCAACTCAAAAAAAAAAAAAAAAAAAAAAGAAAGTGATGTATTTAGACTAAGAAAAATCATAACATTATATATTTTTAGAAGTTGAAAATAATGCAGTCTTAAAAAACATATTTTTGTTAATTAACTGCTAGGCACAGGTCTTAATACTTTTTTCTCTATATTTTTTGAGTGTGTAGTATGTACTCTTTAATCATCTCATTATATGATAAGTTTGCAATATATATATATATATATATATTTTTTAGTCAGAATCTCACTCTGTCACCTAGACTGGAGTGTAGTGGCATGATCACAACTCACTGCAGCCTCAAACTCCTGGACTCAGGTAATCCTTCTGCCTCAGCCAGACTGAGGACTACAGGTTTGTGCCACCGTGTGTGTGTGTGTGTGTGTGTGTGTGTGTGTGTGTGTATGTATATATATATATAATTTATTTATTTTGTAGAGACAGGGTCTTGCTATGTTGTCCAGGCTGGTCTTGAACTTCTTACCTCAAGCGACTCTCTCACCTCAGCCTCTCAAAGTGCTGGGATTGTAGTTGTGAGCCAACATGCCAACATGTCTGGGCAAGTTTGTAATATTTTTTAAAGAGAGACTAGAAAGATGATGTAGTCTTTTCTCTAGCATGATTGATCAATATTTGCTTTTTTTTAGTGATATTTTAGAAAAGTTATTTTTTACCTTCACAGTTTATTATTGGATATATATATATATATATTTTGTATTTTTGTCAACTTTCAGAGAAAGCTATCAAATACTGTTTGGCATGGACATTTCATGACATTTGAAGTTTTCTTGCATGGTTGCTAATCTCACGTATCTTTGAATTGAAGACACTCGTTTGCCAGGAATGTATCCTTTGTATTCACGTACTGTGAGTTTTTGCCTTCTTCTCCATGCCAGTTTGAGATCCCATCACAAGGAAATTTGGGTATTTCTCAGTGAGCTAATATGAGTCACTTCACAAACTGATTATAAAACAATTCAGTGTCTGTTACTTTCATTTGCAGTCTATCTCTTCCTCTTTTTTCCAGGCTTACTGAGATATAATTGGCACAATTATATATATTTAAGGTATACATACAGTGTGAGGTTTTTATATGTTTGTGAAATGATTATTCTCTTCTTAATGAATTTCTGTTTTGCTATGGTTGGAACTTTTTTTTATTATTCATTGCTTCTTGATGTCAGGATAATTTCTTTTGAATTTCTCACTTATCTTTATCACTTTGGTTTAATATCATCATCTTTTTATCTCGATTTTATCTCAGTGCTTTAACAACATAAATTTAAAGATGACAAAAGAAAGTGTTCACCATATACATCCACACCAGGAGTCTGTATTTTATCACTTCCTTTATTGAAATGTTCCAAAATATCTGTCTAAAGTGCTATTAAAATGTTGTATTTAAGTTAAGTTTTTACATTTCATTTTTGTTTGAGTTTCTCTACTGAATGTCAGTATGTATTTTGAAAAGAAAAGAAAAAATACCCCACCATGTAGTTGAAAATAAGACAACCACCACGAAACACAGAAGCAGTTAACTTCAGGTACTTTGAGGGAAGCCTTTCCTCTGACAAAATTCAGTTAACGAGCTTTATGTAGCTGAGACTCTGCAAAGATGTTTTTATTTATTTAAATTTAAAAATTCTTATTTATTTATTTTCTTGAGTCAGGGTCTTTGTCACCCAGGCTGGACCCCTTGGGCTCAAGGACCCTCCCGCCTCAGCATTCCCCAGTAGCTGGGACTACAGGAGTGCACCACCATGCCTAGCTAATTTTTTTTATTTTTTATAGAGACAAGGTCTTGTTGTGCTGCCCAGGCTGGTCTTGAACTCCTAGGCTCCTGCCTTGACCCTCCAAAGTGCTGGTATTACAGGCATGAGCCACCGTGCTGGCCCAAAGTTGTTTTCAAAGAGCACACAACCTTTGTCCTAATCATCGTAATCGCTGTGTTGACATAGAGCTGCATGTAAACTTTAGCCCAGTCTTGTTTACTCTGTGGCATTAAGAGTTACTGGACCAGGCCATGGCACCCACCTGGAATCCCAGCACTCTGGGAGGTGGAGGCTAGAGGATTGCCTGAGCCCAGGGGTTTGAGACCAGGCTGGGAAACATGGCGAAACCTCGCCTCTACGATAAATCAAAAAATTAGCCGGGCGTGGTGGTGCATACCTGTGGTTCCAGCTACTTGGAAGGCTAAGGTGGAAGGATCTCCTGAACCCAGCAGGTCGAGGCTGCAGTGGTCATAAGCGTGCCACTGCATCCAGCCTGGGTGACAGAGTGAGACTCCAACTCAAAAAAAAAAAGAGTTGTTGGTAGGGTTTCCCGTGAGAAGAGCAGTTTGCACGAATTGCCAGCTACCCATACTTTGTCATGTTCATGGTAGAATACAAATATCACTTGGTGATGGGTTGGGTATTTGACTTATCACTTTTAAAAGAACATTTTCTCATTATTTCAATTTTTTATAAACCATTTTAGTAAAGTTAGTCTGGTTTTTTTTTTTTTTTTGAGTTGGAGTCTTACTCTGTCACCCAGACTGGAGTGCAGTGGCACGCTCCCGGCCACCCCAGCCTTGACCTGCTGGGCTCCGGCAATCCTTTTGCCTCAGCCTTATACGTAGCCGGAACTACAGGCACATGCTACCATGCCCGGCTAGTTTTTGATTTACTGTAGAGACAAGGTCTTGCTAAGTTGCCTGGGTGGATCTCACATCTTTTTTTTTTGAGTTGGAGTCTCATTCCATCGCCCAGGCTGGAGTGCAGGGGCACACTCATGGCCACCCCAGCGTCAACCTGCTGGGCTCTGGTGATCCTTCCACCTCAGCCTTCCAAGTAGCTGGAACTACAGATGTGCGCCACCATGTCCGGCTAATTTTTGATTGATTGTAGAGACGAGGTCTTGCCAAGTTGCCCGGGCTGGTCTCGAACCTGTGGACTCAGGCAATCCACTCGTCTTAGCCTCCCAAAGTGCTGGGGTTATAGGCTGACCAAGCATGGCCATAAGTCATTTAAAGAATTTTTTTGACATTTTTTCCCCAAGAGCTTAAGCAAAAAATGGGTGAAACTCAGCTATTATTTTAAAAATTCCCATGACATTTTTCATACAGGAAAGTGCTACTTTTCATCATGACCTCTGAAGTGTCACTCTCTCACTTAAACATGCAATATTCAAAAATGTATGTTTCTTTGAAGTTTTCCATTCGAATTGCAACAAAACAAAACAACAAAAACAAACCACATAAGAACCTTGAAACTTCCACCTCTGGCCATGGTGGAATAACAGTGCCAGACCAGCCCTCCTGCTAAAAGCAACTGGAAAACAGGGCAAAGTACGTTTTTACACAAGGGACAACGGTCAGTGAAGGACAGTGATTCATGCGTAAAGGGAAACGATTGTCCCAGTTTTTTGCCTGCAGAGTGGGAAGAGGAGCCCACACATCAGACGTCTTGCTGGTGCCTTTGGGGAGAGAGGGGTGGAGGCTGAGGGAGGCTGAGGGGGGCTGAGGCGACAGGGAAGCATCCTAAGGAGGGGGAGGCTGTCTGGAGAAGAGTGCCACAGATCCACACGGACGTCTTCGGAGACGCTGCTGAACACCGAGATGTGCTTTCCGAGGGTGAAGTACTGCAAGGTGGGGCAAGGAATGGCCACGGGGTGTCAAGTCATTCTCAAAGGGGCTGGACAGCCAGCAGCCTGAGAGGGACAGCTTCCTTGACCACCAGGGGCATTCAGCAAAGGACCTGGCAAGGTCATGCCCAGAAGGGGGTTAAACGACGCTCACAGGAGAAGTGGGCGAGTACAACCCTCAGAAGATCAAGCTGGTCTGCAAGTGATGTAACTTACCTTCCAGAACAAGGCCTGATGCTCCCTAGGGAAGACTACAAAACCAACTTGGGAAGACTACAAAACCAACTTGGCAAGACCTTGTCTCTACAATAAGTCAAAAATTAGTCAAGCGTGGTAGCGCCCCTGTCATTCGGCTACTTGGATGACTGAGGCGGGATTGCTGGAGCCCAGCAGGTCGATGCTGGGGTGGCCGTGAGCATGCACTGCACTCCAGCCTGAGCAACGGAGTGAGACTCCAACTCCAAAAAAAGCCAAAAAACAAAAACAACCCCTCTCCCAAAATCTAGCTACTTGGTGATATGAAATTCACAATTCCCTGCTTCCAATGAAAGAGTTATGACACAGGGCATCCCCTTTGGGTCCCCTCCTATTGTGGGAGCTTCTCTGTCCTCGCAATAAATCCTGCTTTCTCAAAACAAATAGAGTTACGACACAAGCTCCCAAGTAGGAAAATGGGATCCATCACCATAGAAAATAGTCAATAGAAACAGATAATAAATAACAGAGATGAGGAAACTGACTGATCAGGATGTTAAAACACCTACAGAGGCCAAGCTCGGTGGCTTAGCCTGTCATCCCAGCACTTTGGGAAGCCAAAGTGAGTGGATTGTTTGAGCCTGTGGGTTTGAGACCAGCCCGGGCAACTTGGTGAGAGAGAACTCGTCTCTACAATTAAAAAAAAAAATTGCTGGGCTCAGTGGTTCAGCCTGCAACCCCAGCACTTTGGGAGGCTAAGGCAAGAGGATTGCCTGAGCGTGGGGGTTTGAGACCAGCCTAAGCAACTTGGTGAGACCTCTTCTCTGCAATAAATCACACACACACACACACACACACACACACACACACACACATACACAAAACTAGCTGGGCGTGGTGGCGTGTGTCTGTAATTCCAGCTACTTGGAAGGCTGAGGCGGAAGATCACTTAAACCCAGCAGGTTGAGGCTGGGGTGGCTGCAAGCATGCCACAGCACTCCAGTCTGGGTGACTGAGTGAGACTCCAACTCACAAAAACAAAAACAAAACCCTACTGTAACTATGTTCAAGTAACTGAAAATAGGAAACTGGTGAGAAGTGGAAGATACGTATCTTTTAACACTATCTCTGAAAAATTCGCCGTGTGGATTAACTAAAGACTAAATAATGTGGGGGAAAGATAAACTTAAAGACATAGCAAGAGAAAATATTCAAAATACAGTCAAGAGAGGAAAAAAAATGAAAATAAAAATGAACAGGGCCCCCATGACCTGTGACACAAAATCATGTAGTCTACATTCATATAACAGGAGTTCCGGGTGAAAGAAGTAATTTTTTGAAGTGATAATAGTTGCTGTCTAAATGTGGAGAAAACTCTGATCTCAGATCCAAGAAACTCAGTGAACCCCATGCAGAATAAACATAAAGAAAGTCACACTGAGAAGCGTCACAATCAAAATTCCAAAAACTAAGAATAAGGAAAAATAGACTTTAAAAACTTTTATTAGAGCTAAAGCAAGACATTTTATAATGATAAAAGGACCAATCAATCAGGAAGATGTGATAGATAATTATAAATATATATGTACCTAACAACAAAGTGCTGAAACTCATAAAGCAAAAACTGTCAAAAATGAAGGGAAAAAAATGTTCTACTTTCTATAGAGGATAGAATAACTAGGCAGAGGACCAGTGAGGAACTAGTAGACATTAACAGTATTATAAAACCAGTAGACCTGCCAGGTACTTTGGGAGGCAGAGATGAGAAGATTGACTAAGCCCAGGGTTCAAGAACAGTCTGGGCAACTTGGCGAGACCATGCCTCTACGGTAAATCAAGAAATTGGCCAGGTGTGGTGTCACATGCCTATAGTTCTAGCTACTTAGAAGGCTGAGATGGCAGGACCACCTGAGCCCAGCAGGTCAAGGCTGCGGTGGCTATGAGTATGCCACTGCACTCCAGTCTGGGTGACAGAGTGAGACTCTGACTCAAAAAATAAAATAAACAAATAAATAAATAATAAATTAATAAAACCAGTAGACCTATCAGATATAGAACACTCCACCCAACATCAGCAGAATACCCATTCTTCTGAAGTGTCCGTGGAATATTCTCCAGGAAAGACCATATGCTAGACCATAAAACAAATCTCTGTAGACCTAAAAGGATAGCAATAATACGAAGTATGTTCTCTGACTACAGTGAAATAAAACTAGAAAAAAAAAAGCACAAAGAAGTCTGGGAAACTCACAAATATTTGGAAACTAAATGATGCACTCCTAAAGAATCAATGAATTAAAGAAGAAATTAGGAAATACTTGGAGATGAAATGGATAAGGATACACAACCTACCAAAGCTTAGGACGCAACTAACATAGAGCTTGGAGAGGAATTTATAGCTGCCAATTCCTATATTGATCTCATATCAATAACCTAAACGCCTGGCTTACAACACCAGAAGAAACACAAGCAGACTAGTCCGAAACCAAGCAGAAGAAAGGAAGTAACAGGTCAGGCTCAGTGGAACGTCTTGTCCATCCATCACGTGGATGACGCCCATGGTAACCCGCATGCTGGAACTGACATCCATGTGTAACTGATGCGAGTGGGCTTCAGAGGGAGGGAGGTGGACCCTGTGGAGATGCAGGGACCTGGCACTTCAGTAAAGGCTCTTAGGGGTCTTGGGTGTGCCAGATCCTGCCTCCAAAGTAAAAACAAACTGCTGCCTTTTGCATTTCTTACTTCAGAGTTGGGGGGGGGCACTGTGCCGGTAGGAACTCTGGATTCTGTGCAATTTGCTTAGGCATACTGTCCCAGTCCATGGACCCAGTGGCAGAAAAGGCCGAGTCTTTGATTGGGGTCTGGGGCGGAAAAGGGCTGTGTGACAGGCGGGGCTGGCGACGTGTCCTGGCGCCCAGTGTGAAACAAAAAGCAGAAAAAACTCGGTGTCTCAGCCTGTCATCCCAGCACTTTGGGAGTCTGAGGCAAATGGATTGCCTGAGCCTGTGGGTTTGACCCAGCCTACTTGGTGAGACCTCGTCTCTACAATTAAAAAAAAAAAATTGCCAGGCAGTGGTAGCGCACACCTGTAGTTCTGGCTCCTTGGAAGGTTGACGTAGAAGGATCGCTGGAGCCCAGCAGGTCGACACTGGGGTGACTGTGAGCATGCCCCTGCATTCCAGCCTGGGCCACGGAGTGAGACTCCATCCGACTCAAAAAAACAAAAAACAAAAGGCAAAAACAAACAAACAAAACAAGCAGGAAAAAAGTGCCACTAAGTTCACTAACATTTAAATTTTTTTATTTAAAAAATATGGCCTACACAATGTAATAGGGGCTATAGTGATCCATGAATAACACCATCTTACAGACTGCAAACATGTTTTGATGTCATAATCTTGTATAATGTAATAAATAACAAGACTTTGTGAGTGTGATATCTTGATGGAGTCTAAGCTTCTTCTGACTTGCTTTTCTGCAAATTCGTTTCTTAAGCCATCACACACCTTCAGCATGTTCATTTTTCCTTCCTTGCTTCCTCCCTCCTTCCCTCTCTTTCTTGAGTTTCACCTGTTGCCCAGGCTGGAGTGCAGCGGCACACTCATGGCCACCGCAGCCTCGACCTGCTGGGCTCGGACGATCCTTCCGCCTCAGCCTTCCAAGTAGCCAGAACTACATGCGTGCACCACCATGACTGACTAATTTTAGGATTTATTGTAGAGACGAGGTCTCGCCATGTTGCCCAGACTGGTCTTGAACCTCTGGACTCAGGCAGTCCTTTTGCCTCTGCCTCCCCAAGTGCTGGGATAACAGCCGTGAGCCACGGTGCCCGGCTCAGTACGTTCATTTTCAATGGATAAAATTCAAAGCAATGTCGGTGGCTCTTGGCAAATGCAAGTTTCAAATAATTTTTGACGAGTGTTTAATTGTGAGAAGGATCTTTCTTCTGATGTAACCGCTACTGTTGCTGTTAGGAGTATTTTATAAGCTGCATAACAACGGAATACATTTCTGATAAGTCATTTCAAGATAGAAATCTTAGTATGTGCCGAGCTGGTGATTCCTGAGGAATAACTTTTTGGAAAACATTTAACTCTTCCTACAAGTCAGTTTTATTTACATCTGAATTGAACTTTAAATGTGAATTAATAAGTTATTACAGTTTTGCAATTCTAAAATTGTAACTGGCATAACAGTTACATTGTAACATTGTCTGTGACTTGTGAAGCCATTCAAGAAACCCAAGTGGCTTCAAACTTTTTTGTCTTTTTGTCTTCAAACTTTTTTTTCTTTTTGGCTTCAAACTTTTATATACCTCGAAGTACCTGTTAGTACGTTCTATCCCTGTCTCCAATTACCAAGAAACAGTAATTTAAAAATAAACAGTTCTCATTAATAATTGGTTCATCTGAAGCTTCCTATGAAAATAGTGTTCTCTTCTGTAAAATGCAACTATCTTGAAATGTATATTTCTGGGTTTTTTTTTTTTTTTTAATCAGAGTCTCACTCTGTCACCTAGGCTGCAGTACAGTGGCACAATCACAGCTCACTGCAGCCTCCCTGGGCTCAAGGGATCCTCCCTCCTCAGTCTCCCAAGTAGCCAGGACTCCATAATTTACTATGACACAGGGTCATAGTATGTTGCCCAGGCTGGTCTTGAAATTCTGGGCTCAAGTGATCCTCCTGCCTCGGTCTCCCAAAGTGCTGGGATTATAGGCGTAAGCCACTGTGCCCAGCTGAAATGTGTATTTCTAAACCTGTGGATATCTGATTTGCCATGTTGCAGAAGACTCTAAACCCTGAAAGGTAACAGCTCCCTGGTGGGCTTCATTTCCGTGTCCACGTGGCCTTTATTTTGTGACACTTTTCCAGCTCTCAGGCCTGAGAGTTCAGAGTTGTGCAGACGCTGGAGACATAGGACTTGGGCGCAGCCAGGCGGGCTCGACTCCCATGCAGACCCGGATGGCGTTCCGTGAGCCCCCTGCTGCCGCCATTGCTGTCGCTTCTTCCTTGCCACCAGCCGGGCTGGTGCCCAAGCTCGCCATCTTGTCCCAAGGCACCCCTGGCTGTCCGAGGCATGCGTGTGTGATAGTCCCACGGTGCCTGGCGCGGCCTGCCGTACCTCCTGGCTTGGCACGACCCCTCTGCTCATACAGGCCCCGTCGTCCCATCTGACTTCACATGCAAAACACCAAGTTCGAAAATCAAGTTGTGGGGTTGGTTGCGGTGGCTCATGCCTATCATCCCAGCACTTGGGGAGGCTGAGGTGAGAGGATTGCCTGAGCCCAGGGGTTCCAGACCAGCCTGGGTAACTTGGCGAGACCTCGTTTCTACCAAAACAAAACAAAAAAAATTAACCAGGCTTCATGGCATGCACCTGTAGTCCTAGCTACTCAGGAGGCTGAGGCAGGAGAATCGTCTGAGCCCGGAAGGTCAAGGCTGTGGTAGCCGTGATCATGCCACTGCACTCCAGCCTGGGCAACAGAGTGAGACCCTGACTCAAGAACAAAAGAAAGAAAAGAAAGTTGTGATCCTTTCCAGATGGTGACACAGAACATCCAGCCACGAGCGGGACCCTCTGAGAGTGGGTTCTGGGCAACGGCAGGTCACACCCCCAGAGAGCACGTCCTGGCCCAAGTGCCAGGCGAGGCTGGAGCAGCTCTCCTGCTTGGGCCACAGGCTCTGGCAGCCCCCAAGGTGTTCCACGTGTCGGTGGTGGAAAAGGCCACGTTGCAGGCAACCCAGTGGGGACACCAAGAGTTGGGCCTGGGGTTTTGGAGCAAGGTCATACCACCCGCAGTAGGAACAGTTTGCTGCTGAAAACAGCCCTAGTGGTCGAGCCCCGATGCACCAGGGGCTAACTTGATATCCAAATATCCAAAGTTCTTATAAGCATCAAATTTTTATGAATTGAATACCATTCTACATTAATAGCTCTTATTTACTAATTGTCTACTGTGTATTAATATGCATTTCCTAAACTCTGTCAAAGGCTTGATGACTTTTAAAAGCACTAAAATCCCCCTTTTAACTTCTTCCAACTTTTTGTGTTGAAAAATACAAGCATCTTCTTTTTCAATCTTCTTAAATTGAAAATACAGATTGTATTGTATTCCAAGCACATCACTAAATTGTAAACTGCAAAATTAAAGCACAGAACTGGGTTCCCATGGGGATAAACCGAAACCCAGCCATGGCCTTTTGTGTTTCTCTTGTGACTCCAGGAATGGGTAATCCCTAAAAGATTAGTGTGAAAGGTGAACGGCTAGGTTTTAGAAAGCATGCATTTCAAGATCATCATAGCTCTCATCACGGAAGTCAGCCTTTATGTGTGAATCTGCACATGCTAACAAGAATGACCAAATTATCAAAAACGTCGACAGTCTTGCTAAGGCAGTCGGAAATGATGGGTGGGTGACTGCAGGTGATTGGTAAGCTCTTGTGATATGTTTGGAAATCATTCAAATGGCCATCGACAGCAGATTGTACACTGGATTTACATAAATGGCATCCTATTAAATTGTACTCAGATGCTTCTTAGCTCCTTGTAATTATAATGCGGGGTGGGACTGTGCGTCCCACTTGTATCTGGTATAAAATTGTGAGAATAATAATGATAATTGTAATTAATAATAATAGCATGCACCTATAGTTCCGGCTACTTGGAAGACTGAGGCAGAAGAATCACCTGAGCCCTGTAGATTGATGCTGGGGTGGCTGTGAGTGTGCCACTGAGCTCCAGCCTGGGTGACCGAGTGAGACTCCAACTCCAAAAATTTGAGTTGGAGTCTCACTCGGCTTTAATTATTTGAGTTGGAGTCTCACTCGGCCTTAATTATTTGAGTTGGAGTCTCACTCGGCCTTAATTATTTGAGTTGGAGTCTCACTCGGCCTTAATTATTTCAGTTGGAGTCTCACTCGGTCTTAATTATTTGAGTTGGAGTCTCACTCGGTCACCAGGCTGGAGCTCTATGGCATGCTCACAGCCACCCCAGCGTCAATCTACAGGGCTCAGGTGATTTTTCCGCCTCAGTCTTCCAAGTAGCCAGAACTACAGGTGCATGCTACTGCACCTGACTAATTTTTTTTTTTCTTTTTTTTTTTTTTTTTGAGTTGGAGTCTCACTCTATCACCCAGACTGGAGTGCAGTGGCTGCTCCCGGTCACGCAGCCTCGACTTGCTGGGCTCCAGCGATCCTTCCGCCTCAGCCTTCCAAGTAGCCAGAACTACAGGTGCGCGCTACCACACCTGGTTAATTTTTTTGATCTATTGTAGAGATGAGGTCTCACCAAGTTGCTCAGGCGGGTCTTGAACCCGCAGGCTCAGACAATTCACTCACCTCAGCCTCCCAAAGCTCAGGATTACAGGCTGAGCCACCGAACCCGGCTGACTAATTTTTTGATTTATTCTAGAGATGAGGTCTCACCAAGTTGCCCAGGCTGTTCTCGAACCCATGGCCTCAGGCAGTCACCTCACCTCGACCTCCCAAAGTGCTGGGATGACAGGCTTGAGCCACTGTGCCCGGCTGAGTATGATTATTTAAGTGTCAAAAGTGAAGTTATAAATTAAAGTGCCAGTTACCTTCAGCAGTATAATCAATGTCAGTACGTTTCATTTTAGCTATCATTCCCAATGGCAATCAGTTTAACTGCCGTTTCTGGTAGACCAGCGGGTCTCCCTTCTATCCAGTGAGTCTGTACCAGGGATTCAGGGACCTGGCCTGGGCCCTTCAGGTCCCCCCACCCTGCGGGGGGCAGGCAGTCATGGAGGATGGAAAAGGGGTCTGCCCTTTGCCGCCACTGCTAGGATTCTATCTAGTGGAACTCTCCTTTCTCAGGAAAGCAGGTCACTGCTTGGTCTATTCTCTAGTTTTCATTTTATTCATTCGATTCATTCATTTGACAAATACTCACTGAGCCCCTGCGATGTGACAGGGACTGTTCTAGGTGGTGGCATGTATCAGCGAACAAGAGGGCCACATTTCCTGCCGGTGGAAGCTGGTATTTGGTGGCAAAAGACAGATACAGCAAACCAGGAGACGATCTGGTGTAGATGCTGAGGAAGGGGCTGTGGGGGTTACGGGAAGACGGGGACAGGAAGGGAAATCGGGAAGTGCCGGGGGCTCCAGTTCCGATGGGGTGCTCACGGAAGGCAGCTGAGCAGGACTCCACCCAGGCGAGGGCAGGGTCAGGCCACGCCTGGGGGAGGACCTGTCTCGGGACCGTCAGCACTCGCCTTGCTAGCTTTCAGCTTGCCAGTTTCCTCTCTTCTGGTGATCCGGCAATGGCGGAGAGCGGGGCATAATTTAGAAGTTCTGATGGATTTACAAATGTTGAATGTCTAGAACATCCTGTTTTTTGACCTCTCTTCTTTCCCTTCAGCCCACTTAGACTTTCTTTATCTATGTACAGTTCCTGACAGGTTCCCTGGAAAGGAACAGAGCTGAGGACGGTGGTTATCAGGGCTCTCCCTGGTGGGTGGAGATGGAGCCAGAGGGCCGAAGGTCAACTGAGAGAGAGAGAGAGAGAGAGAGAGAGAGAGAGAGAGAGAGAGAGAGATCTCATTTCAGCCTTGGCCCCCATGAAAGTCCTGCTTGTTGCAAAGTCTGGCACATGAAGACAGCTCTCGGGATGCATTCAATGCCAGGGACAACAGAGAAAAAGGCCTCGAAAAACAAAACAGCAGCATAAATCGTTGAATAAAAAATTTAAAAAACCTTGTTCTGCTCCCTTCATTTTATATATTTTAACGTTAAATGGGCACCATTGTTAATACCATAATAAAATCATAAAATAACTGCTCCAGCATAATTTTAAAATCTGGATACTGGAAGGGAAGGTTATAAAACTTGTTTTCCTTATATGAACTCCAGTTTCAGAAAGGACCCTTCTATTGTGTGACTGGTGTCAAGGGACACCAGGTTTCTCTACCTGCAGGGTCAGGTTCTATTGTGAAAGTGCCTTGAACAACAGAAAGTGCTTTGAACACACACAAAGCGCCACTATTTTTCTCCTGGTGCATTGCCTGCTGCGTCTGTAAGTATGATCGAGTATTTAATTAAGCACCGGACTGATGTGTATTTAGCCATAGGAAAGCCGGACACCTGCAGCTCTAAGAAAACTTCACTTTGTCCTTTGTGAGTGGACAGTGACCCAGCCTCTCTGTGCCCACTCCCCCGCTGAAATGAGGAGTCCACACTGGGATTTCCCTGCTTTTTAGGGTTACAGTGAGGATTGCAGGGGATAATTCATGCAAATCACTAAGAGCAGCGGCTGGCACACAAAAAAGCACTGAACACATGTTATTAAACAATTGTTATTAAATTCACAACAATCCCTACGGGGAGGGGGGGCACGTCAGACTCCTTCCACTGACTTGCGTGTAGAGACATCTCTGGTGGACTCTTGTAAATTTTTGATGCAACTGTCAAAACTAACTCCAGCGATTCGAAACCCCCATTCTCCACTGTGTCTTGTGTCAGGGAGTTAGTGGATTCCCCCCCCCCCAATTCAACATTTTTTAAATTTGATGGTTCAATGCTGACAATTCTCAAATGTAAGATTTAATAATAAAATCGTTAACAGGTCATGAGTTCATCGTAGAAAAATACTGTAGTGATTATTCTGTTTCAAAACTCTTGAAGCTCTCTCAGTAAAAAGTTTAGGACTACTGTTCCTAAGAACATGGCTATTTGCACCTTGTGAAGCTTGCACAAACAACATAACTTACGTATCCAAGTGAACACGTTGCATGTTCACTCAACATGGCATCTGAAATTAATTTAGTTCACTATATTGTAGCAAGAAACCCTCTTCTGAATATATATGCTTAGTAATAATAAATATTTAGTAAAGCCAGCTTTGAGAAGTCACATCCATGGCATCATGCCTCTTTAGTGGGTCTGTTCTTCCTTTTATTTTGAGTCAGAGTCTCACCCTGTGGCTCAAGCTGGAGTGCAGTGGCTCGCTCACAGCCACCCTGCGTCGACCTGCTGGGCTCAGGCCATTCTTCCGCCTCAGCTTTACAAGCAGCTGGAACTACAGAAGCAAGTCATCTAGCCGGAGCTTTATCGTAGTGATGCGGGCTCACCAAGCTGCCAGGCTGGTCTCGAACCCCGGGCTCAGGCAATCCCCTCGCCTCGGCTTCCCAAAGTGGTGGGATGACAGGCTTGAGCCCCCGCGCCCACCCGATTTAGGGGATCTCAATCCCTCGCTGTTTCTCCCTGGAGGAAAAACGTCCGCAGTGCTGCACGTCCCAAGCTTACCAGGTGCTCAGGGTCTGAGGAAGGTGCTGTCGTCAGGCCCTAAGCCAAGAACGCCTTCGAGGGCGCTCAGCTGGGGAGGGGTGGGGCGGGCGCCGCGCTGGGTGTGCCAAGAAGGCGCCCCCGGCCGGGGCAGCGGAT
>NW_007075221.1:123474-148463 GCF_000164805.1 Carlito syrichta
TTCAAATCTCACAAACCATCAGAATTAGTAGGAATATTTTACACAAAGTGATGGAGACTTACACCAAAAGGAGTTTAAACTACTCTATGAAATTTACTTACAATGTGTCCTCTCACGTACAAATCCCTGCATCCATTCAGGACAGGATGGGTGTGCCACACGCGCGCCCGCGCCGGGGACCCGGCGAGCCTCGGGCTGAGCACCTGGGCTGGGGACCGGGAGCATCTGGGACTGAGCACCTGGGCTTAGCACCTGGGAGCGTCTGGGCTGAGTCTGGGCTGAGCATCTGGGAGTATCTAGGCTGAGCACCTGAGCTGAGTACCCGGGAGCATCTGGGCAGAGTCTGGGCTGGGGACCTGGGCTGGGGACCTGGGGGCGTCTGGGCTGAGGACCAGGACTGAGCACTTGAGTTGAGCACCTGAGAACACCCGGGCTGAGCACCCGGGCTTCTTGGTGAAGTGCTCAGATGCTAAGTTTGGGACTTGTATGTGTATCTGACTCGGGTGCCCTCAGGGAGTGAGGGAGGGGCAGATTCAGCACCAATACTTGGTTCTTTTTTTAAAAAAAAATGTTTTAATAAAAAAAAAACTTGTTTTTGAGACAAGGTCTCACCCTGTCACCCAGGTGGGAGTGCAGCTACCCAATCATAGCTCACTGCAACCTCAAACTCCTGGGCTCAAGCGATCCTCTCACCTCATCCTCGCCAGTAGCTGGGACTACAGGCTCCCTACTTACCATGCCTGACTAATCAAAACAAAACTTTTTCCCCCAGAGATGGGGTTTCACTTTGTGGCCCAGGCTGTCTTCCAACTCCTGGCCTCAAGTGATCCTCTCCCCTCAGCCTCCTGAAGTGAACTTCCAAAGAGTGAGCCACTGAGTCTGGCCAACACTTTGTTATAAATGTCCCCAGCACTCCCATTCCCTGTCGAGTGGTGGCCTCAGTTGATTGAGCATGCGGGTCCCCCTCCCCGGCCTCCCATTCTCCCACCCAGGTGTTTGCAGAGGCCCTAGGGGAGACAGTCCAGGTTCTGATATCACCTGAACAGCTGTTAGCACAGGTTCTCAAAGTCACCTAGAGGGTGCTGGGAATGGCGACTCCTAGGACTGGTTTGTTTTTTTTTTTTAAGCCGGCCTTCCCTGGTCACACCATTTAGTGTTTTAGCGAGTGAGGCAGAATAATTCGATAATGCGGTTTCGAAGCAGAGCGTGTGAATTCTGCCTGGGCGCCGGGTTCCGGGAGCTCACCAGGTGTTTCCACTTTTCCTTCCGGGTGGCCAGTGAGTGGAGGCCCTGGAGTCCCGGCCTCATTGCAGGATTTAGCCGCTGGCATCTCCAATGGCCTGGAGAGGTTGCTCTGAGATGGCCTTGGCCTTCAGGCTCTGTGCTCCTGTTCCAGCGGAGAGGTTTTTTCCCCCCTCCACTCCTCATAGCAGCTTGCCCTTCAGCCATGAAGCAGTTGTGGCTGTCTTTTTGTTCAGATCTATCAAGGTCTCAGTCTACAAAATGAGATGAGGCGTGGAAAACTTGCAAGCCACCGTCACATTTCTTTTTATTTTTTGATCCAGAGTCTCACTCTGTTGCCCTGGCTGGAGTGCAGTGGCGTGCTCACAGCCACGGTAGCCTCGACCTCCTGGGCTCAGGCAATCCTTCCACCTCAGCCTCCCGAGTAGCTGAGATGACAGGTACATGCCACTATACCCAGCTAATATTTTAATTATTTTTTTGAGTCAGGGTTTCACTCTGTTGCCCAGGCACGCTCATGGCCACTGCAGCCTCAACCTGCTGGAATCAGGTGATCCACCTCAGCCTTCCAAGTAGCTGGAACTACAGTGTGCCGCCATGCCCGGCTAATTTATTTATCTATTTATTGTAGAGATGAGGTCTCATCAAGTTACCTAGGCTGACCTTGAACCCTGAACTCAGGCAATCCTCTCGCCTCAGCCTCTCAAAGTTTTGTGATTACAGGCATGAGCCACTGCGCCTGGCCGATGGCCAGATAATTTTGAAACTTTTTGTAGAGATGACTTCTCGCTATGTTGCCCAGGCTGGTCTCAAACTCCTGGGCTCAAATGATTCTCCCACTTCGACTTCGCAAAGTGCTGGGATTATAGGCATGAGCCACCATGCCCAGCTTTTTTTTCCCTTCAAATTTTAGACTCAAGAGGTACAAATGCAGGTTTGTTAGGTAGGTATATTGGTGGTGGTGAGGCTTGGGGCTCTACCGAGCGTGTCATCCAGGTGGTGGACATGGTACCCGGTAGGTGGCTTTTCATCCCATACTCCTTTCCCTGGCCCTCCTCTTGGCAGTCCCCAGTGTCTGTTGTGTCCATCCTTGTGCCTGTGTGTATCTAAGCCACCGTCACATTTCTTGAAAGTGATGTCCTTGTGCTAAATTGCCAGAGGTGGGGAGGAGAGAGAGTCTCCTGTCCTCTTTGTAAAATCAGCCTAGCTGGTTCTAGAAAAAAAAAAAAACAAAAAGCAAACAGGAAAAGAATAAACCTGTCTGCATTCTCAACCCTGTGCAAACAGTGTTCATCTTCCTCTTTGGACTTCCTAGTGAAGATTTTTTTTCCCAGTTGATTGTTACAAATGGCTCCCACCTTCCTGCCCTGACTGGGACTTTGGCTGGAGTCAGGCCACCTCGTTTTAGACAGTCATCTGGCTGTTTGCAGAGTGTCTCTGTGTGGCAAAAGAAATCAGTTTTGAAGAATTATGAATTGGCTTTCTCTTTTTAAAAGTCTGTTTGCTTTTCGTTACCAAGGGAATTTGAGGGATTCGTAATTTCCTTTTAGAAGAGGAAACTGGCAAGCTAAAGTTTAAAGAAGAGCTCACGGCCGATGGCTAGGCCTGTCATCCCAGTACTTTGGGAGGCCGAGGCGTGGGAATTGCCTGAGCCTGCGGGTTTGAGACTGGCTTGGACAACTTGGCGAGACCTTGTCTCTATGATAAATTAAAAAAATTAGCCAGGCGTGGTAGCAAGCGTCTGTAGTTCCGACTACTTGGAAGGCTGAGGGGAAGGACCTCCAGAGCCCAGCTGGCGACGCTGAGGTGACCCTGAGCATGCCACTGCACTCCAGCCTGGGCGACAGAGTGAGACTCCAACTCCAAAAAAAAAAAGAAGAGGTCACAGTGCAGATTTGCAGGTGGACTCCGTGAGTGACCACGCTATGAATTGTTTATAAGCCCTGTGAGGATCTGTTTTGCCCACGTTTCAGTCTTACTGCAGTCAACCCTGTTAGCATGAACAAAATGCCTTATTATTATTGAGTCAGGTTTTCACTCTATCGCCCAGGCTAGAGTGTAGTGGCATGATTACAACTCATTGCAACCTCGACCTTCTTGGCTCAGGCAATCCTCCTGCCTCAGCCTCCTCAGTAGCGGGAACCACAGGCGAGCGCCGCCATGCCTAGCTAATTTTTTTTTTTTTTGAGTTAGAGTCTTATTCCATTGCCCAGACTGGAGTGGAGTATCATGCTCATGGCCACCCCCGCATTGACCTGTTGGGCTCAAGTGATCCTTCCGCCTCAGCCTTCCAAGTAGCCGGAACTACGGGGTTGCACTACCATGCCCGGCTAATTTTTTGATGTATTGTAGAGATGAGGTCTCACCAAGTTGCCCAGGCTGTTCTTGGACCCATGGGCTCAGGCATTCCCCTCACCTTGGCCTCCCAAAGTGCTGGGATGACAGACCTGAGTCACCGCACCCGGCCTCAGCTATTTAACGTATTTGTTTGCAGAGAAGAGGTCTCACTTTGTTGCCCAGGCTGGTCTCCAATGCCTGGGCTCAAGCAGTCCTCCTGCCTCAGCCTCCCAAAGTGCAGGGATTCCAGGTGTGAGCCACTGTGCCCAGCCAGGAGAAAATTTATGTTACAGTGCCTTGTCTCATGGATCCGGCAGGAGAGGACCAGAATGTCCAAACTGAACACAGACGTGCAGTCTTGGGGGAGACCCTAGAATTAGGGGGTTTAATTGGATGGCCCAGATATCCGTCTCTGGATGAGTCTCATGCTGGAATGTGTCTTCCTCTCAGTGTGTGGCTCTGACTCCCCTCTCTCCTTTTCTGACAGATACCGGTGAACTGAAGACCCTCCTCCAGGAGCTGAGCTACAGAGTTGGGGTCCAGTCGGCACAGTTGCTCCGGCAGCTGAAGCGCAAAGACAGGCTCCTGCACAAAGTGCAGCGGAACTGCGACATGGTGACGGCCTGCCTGCAGGCAGTGTCGCAGAAGAGACGTGAGTGCTGGGCGCCGGGCGTGTCGGGAAGGCCGGGCTGGTGGTCATCGGGCTTTCGAGTCTGCCGAGACGTTTTCAACTCACGCTTCTGTTCTCAGCTCCGAGAACTCAGCAACTCAGACAGCCTCCTCCCTTCCAGTTAAAAGGCAGGCCTCAGGCAGGCGCCACCATCTCCGCTTTATTCTGCGTTTGGGATGGCACCACACCTGGCCAGGGGTCATTTTGACCTGGTGCTGAATGATGACCTGAATCCTTATTTTTAAAACGGCGTCAGATAGACACAGCCTAAAAGGTAGATCCTTGTTTTTCGAGTCTGTGTGCTGCCCCGTGAGGGAATTAAAGAGTCGACTTAGAGAAGGAGATTCTCATGGACAGGCTCTGAGCAATGTGCTCTGGTTTCTGAGAATGACAGAAACCCATCTCTCGGGTAATCCACTCACGACTGAGAGCTGCGTGGTTTCTTAGCCGAGCTACACGCGGATCGCTCTGTGACTGGTCCCTGCTGGATGCTGGATAGGAAAGCGTGGGAGTTGGTTCTGTGACTCTCCGCGCCAGGGCGTGTGTCCATCCTGCTAACGTGTTCCTGTTTTTGTCTTGCTTTTCTGTCGACATGCAGCGTGGCAGAGCAGGGAGTTCAGGTACAGTGCATGTGGGCATGCGTGCTGTGTTTCGAATGCCCGTGGCCGCTCTTCGGTGCATGTGACAGCTGCCTCATCGTGCTCCTTTCTTCTGTCATATTTTATATGTAAGGTGACACCTCCTAGCGTGCTTTTTTTGTTGTTGTTAAGTTGCAAATTAAGATGTGTGTGTTTTCATGACACAGTTTTTGGGGCTTGATTAGTTTCAGATAAAATGAATGGCTTAAGGCCAGGCGCAGTGGTTCATGACTGTCTTCTCAGCACTTTGGGAGACGAAGGCGAGAGGACTGCCTGAGTCCAGGCATTCGAGACCAGCCTGGGCAACTTGGTGAGACTGCGTCTCTACAATAAATCACAAAATCAAGAAATTAGCTGGGCATGGTGGTGCGTGCCTGTGGTTACTTGGAAGGCTGAGATGGAAGGATCACCTGAGCCCAGGAGGTCAAGGCTGCGTTGGCCGTGAGCGTGCCACTGCAACCCAAAGTGAGACTCCAACCCTCAGAATAAAAAGAATGGCTTAAATTTTATTCTTATGTTTATCCTGAAAAGAAAATTTGGTGTCTTCGTGCTCTTGTTTTGCTTTTTATACCCCAACCATGATTCCTGCTGTTTACTAAGGAAGGTCTCACCTATGGGTGTGGAACACAGTGCTACCTGGTCATCAGAATGATGTCACATGTCTCCCACCAAGCGGGATGTCATCCAGCAGACTGGCTGTGAACGGGGCTTTCAGCAGAGCCAGGCACTCCCTTGTCTGAAATGGCGACAGAAGGAAGAAGTGTGTGTGTGTGTGTGTGTATGTATGTATGTATCTATCTAGCTACAAAAAGTTGGCTTGTGTTATAAGCATCTGATGGCTGTCCATGAATTCTGATTGATCCACACGTGACAAATCAAAATATTTCCCCCTCCTTTTAGGAGAGGCCTTGACTTTGACTTTCTCCTTTTGATGTGCTTGTATCCTACCCATCCTCAGTGTCTGCCCCAGAGGCTAGGAACACAGCATAGGGAATGCGTAGCTTTTCGATACCTGGGAAGGGAGAAGCGAAACGGAGAAGGTGTTGGAGAGATAGAGGAGTGTCAGGCAGGACCTGGTCATGAATTGGTGGATCCTGTGGGTAGTTCCTGGGGATAGGTAATCATTCAGAATCTAAATGGACGTGATTGATAGAACAACCGGCATTAGGTCTTTTTAGGAAAAAAGTGCCTGTAAGTGCCCGACTTAATTTGGGTTCCTTCCTATGCATTTTAGAGTTTGTCTCTTTAATTTCTGCCAGGGTGTTGCATTTCACAGAGTATTGGATTGCCTGGCTGCCTCCCTTGAGAGTTTAATTCTCTCTTTAGTGATAAGACCAAAAGTGAGTGAAACAGAATTTTTTTTTTGTTAAGAAATAGCTGCATTAAGCTAGGTGTAGTTTGAGCTATCTGGGTGGCTGAGGCTGGAGGATGGCTTGAACCCAGGAGTTTGAGGCTGCAGTGAGCTGTGCTCATGGCACTATACCCCAGCCTGGGTGACAGAGCGAGGCCCTGTCTCTAAAACAAACAAACAAAGACTGCATTAGAATGATCATTCCCATCATATGATACTGTATTTTGATACTGACAGTGTTGCACATTTGATTAAATGTTTACTTATCCATTTTAGAGCTGCAGAGGCCGGATGTTTCATGACTGAAGGCCTGATTCCAGTTCTCCAACTTTTGTCTCCTTCCTTAAAACCAATCATAATCCATCTAACTAGGGCTCTACAGAGTTGAGATTTCACTGCCACATGGGAGAACTGAGCTGGCATCTTAGCAGTGACTGGCAGTGATGCCTTCTAGTGGAACATGTTGACGTGTTTGTATTTACGAGGGGGGGACCCCTCAAAAACCGAATTTATCTTTTGGAGGGCGGGCTCCTTGTAGTACAGGAATCTCCTGCTAGGTAAGTATTCTAGGAACCCATTGGCTTCCATGGACCAGCTGGTGTTGTTGTGAGAGTCTGCGTTCGGCTTCAGGGAATTTTTCTGTGGCCAACAGGTGCCTGGTTCTCCCACCATGACAACACACCTGCCCACACCCCATTGAGTGTTCAGCAATTTTTGACTAAACACAGCAGCCTGACCCCTGTGTCCCACCCTCCCTAGTCACCTCATCTCACCCCGATGGACGTTTCCTTGTTTCCTGGATGAAAAAGTCCTCAAAGGGAAACGTTTTGCCGATGTGGAAGAGGCGAAACAAAAAACAGCAGAAGCGCTAAAAGGCATCAAAATAGATGAGTTCAAAACCTGTTTTGGGTGGTGGAGAACGCATCTCGCTAAGTGTGTTGCATCCAAGAGAGTACTTTGAAAGCGATGGAGTGTAAACATATGAGAATCAACACACGATCTTTTATAAACAAATTCTATTTTTGGGTCCCCTCTTGTAGTATCCAGAAGTCCAGTAGCCCCGACTTATGCCCCAGCTAGATAGGATGCCTGTGATTCTTTGCCTAAATGACTTTTCCCTTCCATGATCTGCTATAGGATAAAACAGTCTGACTGTTCATTAAAATAGGCTGTTTCCTCTTACCGCATCAAAGGGAATATAACGACCTTGAAGTAAGAATCCTAAGTAGGTGCAGCTCATGAACCTAAACGATGCGATCATTTTTGTTTCTAACACAAATGACGCTGTGACTTGGACTTTCTTGTTTCCTCCGCCATGCCTTATGGGATGATCTGTCTGTTTTAAACTGGGATGAGCGCATAAGAGGAGCAGGCCCGTGCTTGTCTTGTAGAAGAGCGCCTTTCTACCTGTGTTTACCGTTCCTCTAAGGGTAACCACAGTGAATACGAACAAGAACATGAACAACAGTGGCAGCCGCTGTCACACTTCGGGAAGAGCAGGCTTTAGGCCACGCTGGCTTTTGTTTCTCAGAGACTCCAAACGGGTGGGTGTCCTCAGGCACAGTTAATTGGGTAACTGAAGCTCAGGAAGGTTAAGTTTTCTGGCTGGGGCCACACAGCTGAGACGCGTCTGAGATGGAATTTTTGTTTGAGTCGTAGTCTTGCTCTGTTGCCCAGGCTAGAGCACGGTGGCACACTCATGGCCACCACAGCCTCGACCTGCTGGGCTCGGGTGATCCTTCTGCCTCAGTCTTCCAAGGAGCTGTTACTACAGGCACGCACTGCCACGCTCAGCTAATTTTTTAATTTATTGTAGAGACAAGGTCTTGCCAAGTTGCCCAGGCTGGTCTTGAACTCCTGGGCTCAGGAAATTCTCTTGCCTCAGCCTCCCACAGTGCTGGGATGCCAGGCTTGAGCCACTGTGCCTGGCCAAGATGGAATTTAAGATAGGCATCGCAAAGCCCACACTTTTCCTCGTGGATTGTGACAAGGAGGGTCTGTCTTTGTGAGTACGTAGACAGATGACTCTAGCATTGCTGGAATACAGTCAAGCGAGAGGAACACACACATTTTCTAGCATGTGACACTTCAGCAGAGCTTGCAAATGGAATCAGTGCTCTCTCTTTTCTTGGCCAACTGGATTGTTGGATGGATGTAGTTTGGTGTGTAGGAAAATATACCCAAAAGCTTCAAAACACAGGAAGAAGAATAAAAGTGATATTTGATCAGGAGATTGCTTCAGATATTATGATTTTTTTTGTTTTTGAGTTAGGATCTCACTTTGTTGCCCAAGCTGGAGCACAGTGGCCTGATCCTGGCTCACTGCAGCCTCAATATCCTGGGCTCAGGGGATCCTCCTGCCTCAGCCTCCTGATTGACTGGGACTACAGGTACATGCCACCACTCCCAGATAATTTTTTGATTTTTTTGGGGGGGAGGGTAGAGATGAGGTCTCACTATGTTGTCCAGGCTGGTCTCGAACTCCTGGACTCAACCAATCCTCCTGCCTTGGCCTCCCAAACTGCTGGGATTACCAGCGTGAACCACCACACCTGGCCTTGTTTTCTGTAGCTGTCTTCTCTACATTAATACCTTGTCCTCTGTGTGGCAGGAAAAGGAACTTGTGTGGTTCTGAGTTTGGTGGCACTGAAACTCAATGCTTTCCACTAAAAACATCTTTCTCTCACTCTCTCTCCTCTCTCTTAAATTATAAAAACAACACATTCAAGCCAGCAATTTCACTCCTAGGTGAATTGAAGACATATGTGTCCACAAAAACCTGTACACGAATGCTCATGGCAGCATTATTCATAACGGACAAAAGTGAAAACAACCCAGATATCTGTCTTGGGTGAATGGATATACAGAATGTGTCTTATCCATACAGTGGGATAATATTCAGCCCAGAAGAATGAAGCATATGATTCATGTACCACATGGATGAACCTTGAAAGCATTATTATTATTATTATTTTGAGGGAGTCTCCCTCTGTCACCCAGGCTGGAGTGCACACTCATGACCACCCCAGCCTCGACCTGCTGGGCTCTGGTGATCCTTCCACCTCAGCCTTCCAAGTAGCTGGAACTACAGACATGTGCCACCATGCCTGGCTAATTTTTGATTTATTGTAGCAATGAGGTCTCTCCAAGCTGCCCGGGTTAGTCTTGAACTCACGCACTTAGGCAATCCACTCACCTCATCCTCCCAAAGTGCTGGAATGACAGGCTGAGCCTGGCCAAAAGCATTATTCTAAGTGAAAGAAGTCAGGCACAGAACTCCACGTATTGTATGAGTCCACTTGAAATATCCTGTATAGGCAAATACTTAGAGCCAGAAAGTAGAACAGAGGTTGCCAGGGCTTGGGACAGGGACATGGGAAGTGGCTGTTCGTGGTGTGGGTTTTGTGTTGGCATGAAGAAAATGGTCTGGAATTAGGTAGTGGGGATGGCTGTACAACTTTATGGTATGTGAATTACATACATTATAATAAAAAGCGTTAAGTGTAATACGCTCACGGAAACTTTGAAAACTACAGCTGTGTAAAAAGAAAAATTATTTTCTAGATAATCACTTCGTATTTTAGAATACTTATTCATGCATTTTTTTTTTTTTAATATGCAGTTTTTGCAAAGTCATGATACTGTCTGACATTTCTGGGTCCTGCCTTTTTGGTGTCCCTTATCATAAGTGGATGCCACTGGGATACAGTAGTCAAAAGTATCCCTTTCAAGGACGAATGCACTGCTTTTCAGTGAACTGTTTTGTTTTCTTGTGGTAGTGGACCCTGCTTTCAGTTGTGAGAACAGAAAGCCAACACAGACTGAGTTAAGCGAAGAGGACCTCGGTTGGCTCCCATAATTATAAGCCCCGGGATGTGCCTTCTGGGAGAGCCCCGTCAGAGGGACATGCTCAGGTAGCCTCTTCAGGGACACGATTCCGGCTCTCGGCTGGGCTTCTCTGAGTGTTGCGCAATGCCAGAGTGGCCGCCCGCTGAGCACTCGGAGGGAAAGAACGCATTTCCCGGTCCACAGCTCCGGAAAGGCCATTGTGCACTTTCCGTGGCCCATGGAGTCAGGGGCTCACTAGGAACCAACCACTCAGTTCTTTTGTGTGTGTGTAAGAAGCTGATGAACACTCTCAAGAGAGAAGAGAAGGAGCAGACGGATCTACAGAGGGCAGCACCAACGTAGTGACAGGTCTCATCGACTGTCGTGGAATTTTTGTTTGGTGGTTGCTGATGTAGCTCGGCCCCTCCTCACACGTCTACTGGCTGTTGGGATGCTTGTTGTTTGTGCGCTACTTGTTGAGATCTCTCCCCTTACCCGTGTTCCTGTTGGGCTGTCTGCCTTTTTCTTGAGAATTCGTCGGAGTTCTTTATGTCTTCTGAATGAATCTTTGTCAGATGCACATGTTGCAAGTAACTTCTCCCAGTCTTTTGGGCTTGGCTTTTCACTCTCTTAAGAGTGTCATTTTTTTGAGTCAGAATCTCACTCTGTGCCCTAGGCTGGAGGTGATCCTTAGCACAGCCAAGTAGCTAAAACCACAGGCATGTGCCACCACACCCAGCTGACTTTTTTTTTTTTTTATTGTAAAGGTCTCGCCATGTTGCTCAGGCTAGTCTCAAACTCCCGGGCAGTTCTCTCACCTCAGCCTCTCAAGTGCTGGGATTACAAGCGTGAGTCACTGTGCTTGGTAAGAGAGTCATTTTTAATGAACACAAGTTTTTAATTTTTATGTAGTCCAATTGGCCAGTTCTTCAGCGTTTTTACAGGGCAGATTTCCCAGGCGTGTAATCTGCATGGTCACCCCGAGCTCCATGGTCACAGGGCTCCAGACTTGGTTCAATGCTCCGCTGTCACTGCCTCGAAGTGCTTTCTTACTTCTGAACACACGACTCACAGATCATGTCACCAGCCCTGCATTTGCGGCTGGTGCCTTTTCTATCTTGTTTAAAAATCCTTATTTTCTTAACCCCAAAGTCACAAAGATATATCATTTTCTAGAAGCTTTGTTATTTTCATCCCTAGACTAGATCCACCTGGACGGATTCATGTTGTTTGTGTGAAATGAGCGAGCTGGATTTCATTTTTGTTCATATGGAAATGGAATGGGGCCAGACCTGTTTATCGGAGAGTCTGTGACGTCATCTTTGTGTGGCATCAGATGTCTGGCTGTGTGTGGGTCTGTTTCCAGGCTCTTACTCTGTTTTGCTCTTTTATTTTCCTATCTTTGTGCCAGTACAACACCGTCTTTTTAATTATTATTATTATGCAGACACGGTCTCACCAAGTTGCCCAGGCTGGTCTCGAACCCCTGGTCTCAGACAATCCTCTCACTACCACCTCTCAAAGTGCTGGGATGACAGGCCCAGCCAACACTGTCTGAATGATTGCACTTCATAATAGCTGATGGTGTTTGTTTTTACAACTTGCTCTTCAAGATTGTTTTGACTTTTCTTGGCTCTTGGGGGGAGGATGTCTTTACAATGTTGGGTCTTCCAATCTGTGAATATAGTATATCCTTCCAATGTTATTTTAAACTTTATTTGCATAGCACTTTATAGTTTTCTGTGGAGAGCTCTTGCATAGCTTTTACTAGACTTATTCTCAGGTAGGTGATGTTACTTGATGCCGTTTGAATCGGTATCTTCTGAAAACCTCACTTTCTGTTTGTTTTTTGTCCATAGGAATGCAGCTTTGTGCCTATTGGTCTTGTTTCCCGTAACCTTCTTCTGTTGATTTAAGAACGTACCTGTCAATTCTGTTGTGTTTTCTAACATGCAGTTTTTGTCATCTGTGCATATTGTCAGCTTTGTGACTCTCTTGGCTTCTTTCTTTTCTTCTTCTCGCCTTGAGTGCTGGCTAGGACTCCAGGATAATGTTGAACAATAGGAGTGATAACAGGATGGACAGTTTTGTCTTGTGCAAAACCTTGGAAGGAAAGTTTTCTTTTCACTATTTCATCCCTAAGCCTAATGCTGCTAAAAAGTTTCTGTGGAGCTTCTTCATCAAATGAAGGAAATTCTCTTGGCCAGTGGCTTTATCGAGATGATTACATGTTGAAATTTGTAGATTCTGTTGAATGTTAAAGCAACGTTACATTCTTGGAAAACACTAACAAAGTCATGATGGAATCTTTTGTGCGTAATCTATCTATCAGTCATCTATCAACCCTCCATCTATCATCTATCTATTTATCATCTATCTCTTTATCTATTAACTATCAATTGCTTATCATCTATCTATCTACTGCATGTATATATACAGAGAGCTGGGTTTGGTTTGCATGTATATAGAGAGAGAGCTGGTTATGATTTTTGCATCTATCTGTGTTCATGAGTGAGATTAGACTATAATTCTCATTCTTGTCAGATTTTGGGAGCCTCATGAAAAAAATTATAGAATGTGTTCTCTTTTCTCACTTTTCTGGAGAAGATTACATCGTGTATTACTTCTCTCATAAATATTTGGTCGAATTCACTGGTAAACACATCTAGGCTTGAAGTTTTCTTTGTGGGAAGGTTTGAAATTATGGATCCAACTTTTAAAATAACTACAGGATTATCTGCATCTTTTACTTCTTCTTGTATCAGCTTTGGTAAGTTATATGGTATTTGCCATTTCACGTAACTTTTCACATTTCTAGGCATAAAATTAGGAAGACTTTTGTGAGCTCCTTTAGTTTTCCAAGATGTTAACACAGTCTCATGATTTAGAAAGGAGTCACTTACGACCTAAAATGTCTTTTATCATGATAAAGAAGAGTGTTTGATACACCTATACATATTTATTTATCTTTTATTTTTATTTTTTGAGTTGAAGTCTCACTCTGTCACCCAGGCTGGAGTGCAGGGGCATGCTCCCGGCCACCTGCTGGGCTCCGGCAATCCTTCTGCCTCCGCCTTCCAAGTAGCTGGAAATACAGGTGCACACTACCAAACCCAGCTAATTTTTGATTGATTGTAGAGATGAGGTCTCACCAAGTTGCCCAGGCTGGTCTCGAGCCTGTTGGGCTTAGGCAACCCACTTGCCTTGGCCTCCCAAAGTGCTGGGATTACAGGCTGAGCCACTCAGCCTGGCCCAACCCAGTCTAATAATTTAGAAAGGAGTCGCTTATGACCTAAAATGTCTTTTACCATAGATGCATCATCATAAAGAAGAGTGTTTGATACATATTGATATATTTATTTTTTATTTTTATTTTTTGAGTTGTCTGTCACTCAGGCTGGAATGCAGTGGCACGCTCACGGCCACCACAGCCTTGACCTGTTGGGCTCAGGCGGTCCTTCCGCCTCAGCCTTCCAAGTAGCTGGAACCACAGGTGTGCACCACCACGCCTGGCTAAAATTTTGATTTACTGTAGAGTCGAGGTCTTGCCAAGTTGCCTAGGCTGGTCTTGAACTTGTGGGCTCAGGCCATCCTCTCGCCTCGGCCTCCCAAAGTGCTGAGATGACAGGCTTGCACCACCCCGCTCCTATGAATATTTAAAGAGCATCAATACAGGTCTGTGCTGCTGCTGTCTGTCCCTTCCTCGCTGGCTGGACTCCTCTCTCGCCCCCACACATGGGTTAACCTTCCCCTTGCTTTTCTTTATACTTTTCCATGTCCTGTATGGCAGCGGTCCCCAACCTTTTTGGCATCGGGAGCTGGTTTCATGGAAGAGGATTTTTCCACAGATCGGGTGGGGGGATGTGCAACCCGACCTCCCTGCTCTTGTTCATCTGCGTTAGCAGCCAGCCACTCCCCAGTGCCAGCATCACTGCCTCGGCTCCTGCTCAGACTGTCAGGCGTTAGGTTCTCCCAAGGAGCCGCATCCTAGATCCCTTGTGAGCGCAGTTCACGATAGGGGTTGCACTTTTATGAGACTCTAACGCCGCTGCTGATCTGACAGGAGGTGGAGCTTGGGCGGATGTGCAAGCCACGGCTGTAGACGCAGATGAAGCTTTGCTGGCTCGCCCGCCGCTCACAGCTGCCGTGTGGCCCAGTTCATAACAGGCCACTCACCCGGGGTTGGGGACCCCGCTGTATAGAGGCCATAAGCAATATGGGTAGCAAGCTCAAGCCTAGTCATGCAGGGCCCAGGAAATGTTGCTGTCCTAGGGAAAAGCTCTTGGAAGATAAACCCAGCCATCTCTGGGCCCCAGCCCAGTTCCTTTTGAGGGTCTACAAAAGTCCCTCTGGGGAGGCAGAGGACAGGGTGATCAACGGAGCCTGTGACATCCGCCAGGCTGTGCTTGGACTAGCTACTGAATAACTGGCCAGGCCGGAGAGTGGCCATTCCTTGTTTTTCAGCCAAAGCACCCACAGCCTTGCTTCTGCTCCGAGAACTGGGTCAAAGCGATCGAGTGTGGGGGCTCATGTCTGGAATCCCAGCACTTTGGGAGGCTGAGGCGAGAGGATCTCTTGAGCCCAGGAGTTTGAGACCAGCCTGGGCAACATAGCGAGAACTTGTCTTTACAAAAAAATAAACAATCAGCTGGGTGTGGTGGCACCTGTAGTCCCAGTTACTCAAGAGGCTGAAGATTGCCTGAGCCCAGGAGGTCGAGGCTGTGGTACTTCTTCATTGTGCCACTGTACTCTAGCCTGGGCAGCAGAGTGAGACCTCTGACTCAGAACCAGAAAAAAAGGTAGATGAAAGCATGCCTCTTCTGTGGGTGCGGGTGGGGAGTGGGGCAGGCATTTCATCACATGCTGCAAGATAAGCAGATGCAGGTAAGAATCCAGACGTGCTCTCCTAGCGGTCTGTCCTTAAGGCGGAAGGACGGTCTTGGGGCAGGAAGCCACACAGCTGCTGTTGGAGTCTCACTGCCTGCGTCTGGACTGGCTGTGCTCTCCCTGGCATGCAGCTGTCCTTTGGGGTCTCACTTCGCCCCCGGGGAGGCTTTTCGTCTGTCTCCTGTGTTGGGTCTCTTGCAACCGTTATTCCATGCTTTCTTCTTGCCTCTTAATTTTTTTGTAGAGATGGGGTCTCACTCTGTTGCCCAGGCTGGCCTCGAACTCAAGCGATCCTCCTGCCTTGGCCTGGGCCACCATTTCTGGCCCCTTATTTATTTTTTTTTTCAAGAGACAGGGTCTTGCTCTGTCACCCAGGCTGGAGTGCAGTGGTACCATCATAACTCACTGCAGTTTTGGAACTCCTGGGCTCAGGCCGTCCTCCTGTCTCAGCCTCCCAAGTCACTGGGACTCTAGGAATATGCCACTATAGCTGGCCTCTTCTTTCTTTCTTTCCTTCGTTTTTTTTTTAAGATTGTATTTTTTATTTTTTAGTTGAGGTCTCATTTTGTCGCCCAGGGTAGAATGCAGTGGCACAATCACAGCTCACTGCAGCCTCAACCTTCTCGGACTCAGGCTATCCTTCTGCCTTAGGCTCCCGAGTAACTGGGACTACAGGTACGTGCCCCCACTCCCAGCTAGTTTTTGTAATTTTTTTTTTGGTAGAGATGAGGTCTTGCTATGTTGCCTAGGCTGATCTTGAACTGCTGGGCTCTAGCAATCCTCCCATCTCAGCCTCCTAAAGTGCTGGGATTACAGGTTTGAGCCACTGTGCCCAGCCTGGCCTCCTCTTTCTTGATCATTCTTTTTATTTTGTTTCCCATATTCTTTCAAGGTAAATTTTGGGAACTGTGCATGAGTGAAATTGTCTTTATATGTATGTACTTTGATTTTTTTTTTTTTTTTGAGTAGGAGTCTCACTGTCGCCCAGGCGGGAATGCAGGGGCACACTCACAGCTACTGCAGCCTTTACCTGCTGGGCTCAGATGGTCCTCCCACCTTAGCCTTCCGCGTAGCTGGAACTACAGGTGTGTGCCACCACACTCGACTAATTTTTTGGTTTATTGTAGAGACGAGGTCTTACCATGTTGCCCAGGCTGGTCTTGAACTCTTGAGCTCAAGCAGTCCTCCCACCTTGGCCTCCCAAAGTGCTGGGATTCTAGGAGTGAGGTACTATGCCCGGCCCCTCTTCAGTAATAAAACCGTCACGCTTTGCAGGGGTGGAGAGTGGGTGGGTGTCCAGCCTCATGGAGAGGGCACTAGGGACCCAGCTGCTTCCTGACGGCTTTCCCCTGGGATCCCGTCCAGAGCCTCCTGGAGACCCTTTGCCAGCCCTGAGTCTTCTGCGGAGTGTGTGGTCTTCTGTAGGCTGGGTTCTCAGCTGTCTTTGGCCAGCTGAGTGTCTGGCTTTCCTGGATGTGCGGGGTTGGTTTCTACTTGTCTTGTCTGTATGCCTTTCTCGTTTCACAACCTGTTACTGTTCTCTCTGCCCCTCCCTTCAGTTTTTGTGGACTATGACTTAAAAAACTCTTTATTTTTAGTCATTTAGTTAATCTCTTTATTTTGGTTCTGGTGGGATCAAAACCAGCTGCATTTTTCCCAATCTGCCATCGTAACTCAGATGTGCCTATTCCTTGTCCATAAGCTCGTATATTTTGAGAGGTGAAAAGTTACATTTGGATTAAGATCGATTTGCCTTAAATTTGGAATTTGACCTCACAGTTGTGGATTTCATCACACATTTGTCAACATGGATAACAGTGTTAGGGCCAGGTGTGGGTCTCATGCCTGTAATCCCAGCACTTCACGAGACCAGTGCAGGATTGCTTGAGCCCAGGAGTTTGCAACCAGCCTGGGCAACATATTGAGACTCTATTCCTACAAAAAAATAAAAGATAGTCTCAGGTACTTGGGTGACTGAGGCGAGAGGGTCTCTTGAGCCCAGGAGTTCAAGGCTGCCGTAAGCTATGATCATGCTACTGCACTCCAGCCTGGGCAACACAGCAAGATCCTGTCTAAAAAAAAAAAATAACCATTTTAGGTATGTTTTTGATACATAACAAGCAGGTTGGTGTCTCCTGGAATAACTTAGCAAGGATATGACCAGATGAAAGAAACTGATTGATCTTGCTTACAATGTGTTTTAGCAAGAGTTTTCCTCATTTTCTTTAAACTTTTTAGGACCTTATCGCTAAGAGTTATTTTTTTCATTTTGTCATCATTTATTTATTCTTATAAATACTGTAGATTTGTGTCACATTTGAAAGTACTGTAATAACTTTTGAACCCCGGCAGGGCTTGGTGGCTCAGCCTGTCATCCCAGCACTTTGGGAGGCCGAGGCGAAAGGATTGCCTGAGCCCACGGGTTCGAGACCAGCCTGGGCAACATGGTGAGACCTTGTCTCTACAATATATCAAAAATGAGCTGAGCATGGTAGCATACGCCTGTTTTTCTGGCTCCTTGGAAGGCTGAGGTAGAAGGATCGCTGAAGCCCAGTAGGTCGACGCTGGGGTGGTGGTGAGCTTGCCACTGCACAAAAACAAAACAAAACTTTTGAATCCCAAACTTCCAGGAGATTCCTGTGGCTTTGAAAAATTGTGACCTCATCATAAAGGGAACTGATTTTTTGGAAAAAACAAACAAACAAACCAACCAAACAACTTTCTGAATGTAGTCATGATAGTTTAGAGCTACAAGAGAGTCAGATAATGGTTCTGTTAACCCACCACCTTTGTTTGAGCAAAGGGTAGCTTGGAAGGGGCTGAGTGTTGCTGGAACTCGCCCAGCCGGCCAGGGTTGTCAGGAGTCTGGTTTTCACCCCCGCCAGAGGCCGGCAGGGGGTGCTCTCACTCTCTCCCGCTCTCCTGAGGACCACGTGGCGGCTTAGATGGCCAGAAGGTAGCACAGCCTGTAAGACCCAAAACGATGCCCACCGGGATGGGCGCCGATAAAATACCCAAGAGAACCCTTTCTTAGAAGTCCCCTGTGTACACACACACACACACACACACACACACACACACGTATAGTGACCATTTTTTTTTTTTGAGTCAGTCAGAGTCTCACTTTGTCTCACAGGCCGGAGTGCAGTGGCATGCTCATGGCCACTGCAGCCTCGACCTGCTGGGCTCAGGAGATCCTTCCACCTCAGCTTTCCAAATAGCTGGAACTACACGTGTGTGCCACCACATCCAGCACATTTTTTCATTTATTGTAGAGATGAGATCTCGCCAGGTTGCCCAGGCTGGTCTTGAACCCGTGAGCTCAAGCAATCCTCTCAACTCGGCCTCCCAAAGTGCTGGGATTATAGATGTGAGCCACTGCGCCTGGCCTGACGTTATTTTATACTAAGTATAAATGCAAGATTAGTAGAAATACTCCCCCCCTCATGAAAAAACTTTTTTATTTTGTAGGACACTTAACTGCATTTTCTCCCATGGCAGATCTTCAGTCAAAAGCAAAATATAAGATGGTGATGTAACTTAAATTACACTGAATGCTGACTTGTAGGAATTTCATTTAAATCTTCCAAAACCATTCCCATCTGCAGAGACAACAGATGATTCCAGTATTCTCATACTTCATTGCATACTGGGGTCACCTGAGACTGTTTGTTGTTGTTGTTGTTGTTTTTGAGTCGGAGTCTCATTCTGCTACCCAGGCTGGAGTGGCACGCTCATGGCCTCTGCAGCCTTGACCTGCTGAGCTCAGACGATCCTTCTGCCTCAGCCTTCCTCGCTCCTATGCCCAGCTAATTTTTTTTTTAATTTATTGTAGAGACGAGGTCTCACCAAGTTGCCCAGGCTGGTCTTGAATCCCTGGGCTCAGGCAATCCTCTTGCCTTGACTTCCCAAAGTGCTGGGATTATAGGCACGAGCCACTGTGCCCGGCCATCTGAGACTGTTTAAAAGCCACAAACGCCTGGCTGCCTCTCCCAGACACACAGGTTTAACTGGCGGGGAGTGTGATCCAAACATGGTGATGTTAAGCTCCCTGGGCTGTTCTGATGTGCAGAAAAGTCTGGGAACTCCCAGACTGTCCTCCACTTCCTGTGCAGCCCCTGTGCAGCTCCACCCTTCCTGTGCTGTCACCTTGTACAGTTTATCTGACCAGCAGTGATCGCCAGAGGTCCTTTGCTGGATTCCCTACTGGGCCTGCTTGGAGTTCATGGACATTGTTATGACTCACACACACATGTTACCTCACCTGTTCCATGTTCCACTTGTCATGCTCACCTGGCAATCCCTGGCTCTGACTCAACCCAAATCCCTGAGCCTCTGTGTCTGCATCTACCCAACTGACTTTATTTAATTAATTAATTAACTTTTTTTTGGGGGGGGGTTGAAGTCTCACTCTGTCACCCAGTTTGGAGTGCAGTGGCACGCTCACGTCCACTGCAGCCTCGACCTGCTGGGCTTAGGTGATCCTTCTGCCTCAGCCTTCCAAGTAACTGGAACTACAGGCACATGCCAACATGCCTGGCTAATGTTTTGATTTATTGCCTAGTTGCCCAGGGGGCGTCTTGAACCTGTGGACTCTTGCCTCTGTCTCCCAAAGTGCTGGGATGACAGACATGAGCCACTGCACCTGGCTAGCTGACTTTAGCTGACAAGACACCCAGAACGCCGGCCGCTCTCTCTCTCTCTCTTTCTCGACATGTGGCTGCCACCACCACGGTGCCACCAGCCATCCTGCGCCCTCCCTTTCACATCCTGTTCTCTGTCTCTCTCTCTCTCTGTCTCTCTCTCTCTCTCTCTCTCTCTCTCTCTCTCTCTCTCTCTCTCTCTCTCTCTCTCTCTCTCTCTCTCTCTCTCTCGTCACTCTCAGCTGGGGGCCTTTGTCCCCAGTTGTGTCTTAACAGAAAATGCAGGCTATCTGAAGAGGCTGTCCTCTCCCCCTTCCTGTGCGGGCGGCCTTACTCCTGTTATGGCATGACTGTCCGGCCATCCTTGGGTCCCCTGGGCCGGTCATCCCTGCTTGAGGGATCGCCACTCCTCGTCCCTCTTCCCACCCCGCCTGGGCCATTTCGATCAGTGTAGAAAGATGCTCTTTTAAAAACCTTCTATTTTAGATTCAGGGGAACATGTGCAGGTTGTGACATGGGTGTATTGCATGATGGCGAGGCTTGGGCTTCCACTGAACTTGTCACTTACATAGAGAACTCGGTCCCTAGTAGGCAGTTTTTCCACCCTTGACCCCCTCTCTCACTCCCTCCTCCCTCAGGAGTCCCCAGTGTCCATTGTTTGCATCCTTGTGCCCGTGTGTGCCTGGTGTTTGACTCCTACTTATAAGTGTGAACAAGCTGGGTGCAGTGGCTCACACTTGTCATCCCAGCACTTTGGGAGGTAGAAGCGAGAGGATTGCCTGAGCCCAGGGGTTCAAGGTTAGCCTGGGAAACTTGGCAAGACCTCATCTCTACAAAAAATAAAAAAATTAACCCGGCGTAGTGGCACACATCTGTAATTCCAGCGACTTGGAAGGATGAGGCGGAAGGATCATCTGAGCCCAGCAGGTCGAGGCTGCAGGGGCCGGGAGTGTGCCACTGTACTCCAGCCTAGGTGATAGAGTGACACTCCAGTTAAAAAAAAAAAGGTATGAACATGTGGCATTTGGTTTCCTGTTTCTGCGTTCTCTCATTTAGAATGAGGGCCAATGGCTGCATTCATGTGACTGCCAAGGATGTGATTTTGTTCTTTTCTATGGCTGTGTAGTATTCCATGGGTTAGAATGGACCACATTAAAAAAAATCCTGACCACTGTTGATGGGCATCTAGGGATGGTTCCATGCTTTTTGTGGTCAGTGCTGTGATACACACATGCATGCTGGGGTCTTTTGGTAGAAGCCTCCATGCTCCTTTGGGTATATGCCCAGTCGTGGAATGACTGGGTGATGCTCGAGTTCTGGTTTGAGTGCTTTGAGAAATCGCCACACTGCTCCTGACGGGAGTTGACCTCACTTGTGTTTCCACCAGCAGGGCATGCACAGTCCCTTGTCTCTGCAACCGTGCCCACACCTGCTGTTTTTTGACTTATCATTCGTAGCCATTCTGGCTGGTGTGAGATGATTTCTCACTGTGGTTTTGATTTGCATTTCTCTGATGATTAGTGATGCCGAGCATTTTCTCATGTGTTTGTTGGCCGCTTGTCTGCCGTCTTTTGGGAAGCGTCTGTTTATGTCCTTTGCCCAGCTTTTAATGGGGCCATTGAAACACACTATCTTATCTTTCCTTGAAAGCCAAACATTAAAGCCTTATCTCCACACCTCTGTTCAGCTGCCATTCCAATTTTCTGTGCCTTTGTTCACCTGTGAATGGACAATAATATTGGCCTGATTTATCTCTAAGGAATGTTTTGAAGACAGAATGGAAAGTACTTCAAAATGTTAAGTGAGTATATGTCTATATGTAATTATAAGTTCAAAAGTGCTGTGCTGAGTACCTACAGGATATGGAGGTACAAAGATGAAAATATAAAGAGTCCTCAGTGAGCTCTCAGAAAAATGAGGAGTCAGAGAAGCAAACCCCCAAATTGCAATTAGTGGTTCTAATGGACGTGCTGGCATGCTGAAATGGATTTCTAGGCCACTCCCATGTTCCACAGTATGTGTTGGCATCCTGAAGTATCCCAAAGCCATTCTTCCAATGCAATCAGTTAACACATGGTGGTTTTAACTATGCCATGTTTCAGCCTAGTGTTCCAATGAACCTTTCAATGTTTCATGATCAAATGGTGCATTTTGGGGGAAAACACTTATGTGAGGGTGCCTCATGCGACACCCTCATGCGAGGGTGATTCTGGAGGCTGCCTGGGCTTCAGTCCCAGTTCAACCTCTTATAGCTGTACAGTCTCATGCAAGTTCCTCAATTTCAGGCAAGTCAAGGATGGTTTGATATTCTTGATGGAGGGACTTGTGTGAGTGGCATTAGATGACCGAGACCTCCTACTGTAAAAAAACAAACTTGAAGTTTGCTTGTTTTTGAGTCAGAATCTCACTCTGTTGCCCAGGCTGAAGGGCAGTGGCATGATCACGGCTCACTATAGCTTCGACCTCCTGGGCTCAGGTGATCCTTCCACCCCATCTTCCCGAGTAACCAGGACTACAGGTACATGTCACCATGCCCAACTAATTTTCCGACTTTTTTTTTTGTAGAGATGAGATCTTGCTATATGGCCAGGCTGGTCTCAAACTCCAGGGCTCAAATGATTCTCCTACCTCAACCTCCCAAAGTACTGGGATTACAGGCATGAGCCACGGTGCCCGGCCATAGTTTGTTGACTCATTAAGGAGTTAGTCTATGGATGAGTGGTGGGCAGATGTCCCAGAGTGGTCTCTGTGTCTGCAGTGCCTCTCTGTTGGTCCTCCTTCCTTGGGACTGCTTCTCCAGGGATCAGCCTGTGTGCTCCAGCACCTGCCAGCCTCGGGTCTGGCTTCTGGCACCTTTCTTAGGAGCAGGAGTGGAAAAAGGCAGCAGACGTCTGGGCTTCTGGGGTATGCCTTGGAGAGCTGATGGGGTGTGTGGAGGGGGCGCTGGTTGAGGGCATGGGTTCTGGAGGCTTCCCAGGTTTGAGTCCCAGTTCAGCCTCTTGTAGTTGTGCGCTCTCGTGCAGGTTCCTCAGCCCCTCTGGGCTTCAGTTTTCTCACCAGTGAAATGGGGACGATGGTAATCCTCACTCCATTGGGGAGCTATGAGAGTGAAGTGAGTTGACGTCTATGGGCTGTTGGGACACTGACTGTGTTTCCTCTTATTGCTCTGATTCCCACAGGAGTGAGAGTTAGAGCTCTTTTTCTCAGCATGTGCATCCTTGCCTGTGTAAGGCACTTAGGAATGCTGCTGGGGCTTTTCACATTACAAAACAGCAACAACAACAAAAATCAGTAAGTCCCAGCCTGGGCAATAAAGTCAGGAAAAGGAGATGAACAGACATTGCAGCGGTTTTTTGCTTGTTTGTTTGTTTTGGTTTTTTTCCTGAGACAGGGTCTGGCTCTGTGGCCCAGGCTGGAGTGCAGGCACAGCTCACTGCAGCCTTGAACTCCCAGGCTCCAGCAATCCTCTCACCTCAGCCTCCCAAGTAGCTGGGACTACAGGTGCCACCTGGTTCATTTTTTATTTTTTAATCTTTTGTACAGACAGGATCTCACTATGTTGCCCTGGCTGGTCTCAAACTTCTGGCCTCAAGTCAGCCTCCTACTTCAGCCTCCCTAAGTACTAGGATTACAGGTGCAAGCCACGGCACCCGGCCTTCCTTTTTTTTTTTTTTTTTTTTTGAGTTGGAGTCTCACTCCGTTGCCCAGGCTGGCGTGCAGTGGCACACTTATGGCCACCGCAGCCGCAACCTGCAGGACTCAGGTGATCCTTCTGCCTTAGCCTTCCAAGTAGCTGGAACTACAGGTGTACTATACCATGCCCAGCTAATCTTTTATCTGTTGTAGGGACGAAGTCTCGTCAAGTTGCCCTTGCTGGTCTTGAACCCACAGGCTCCGACCTGCCTTTTGAAAGTGATATCAGAGGAGTTTCCAGCTCAGTCAAGGGGTGGGGACAAAAGCCACATTACGCTTGGTTCACACAGCAGGGGTGTTGGCATCACGTGTCACCCAAGGGTTTCACTGGTGACGAGGTGGGCACAGGCTTGTCCTGGATTCCTTGGGCAGACCCTCGCCGGCCCCTCCGCTGTTAGAATCGATGAAGCCTTCCTCCTCGGAGCTCCCGTTCCCCATACTTCTAGTAGAGCACGGTCATATTTCATGAGTGTTTCTTTACATGTCTCTCCACCCCCACCCCCGCTCCTGGGGGAGGGCTGTGTCCTCCTACTCCTCCCGGCATCTGTTACCGAGGGGGCTCCTTGGGCACGCGGACAGCTGGAGAGATGGACAGGCGGTTTGGAGCTACTGTGTGTGTGTGTGTGTGTGTGTGTGTGTGTGTGTGTGCGCGCGCGCGCGTGCGCACACATGCACTCACTGGTCATGAAGGTGAGAGAGGCCAGCCGGGCAGGGCTCGAGCTTGCCCACGTCGTGTTTGGAGCCATCCCCGATCAATGGGGAAGGGGCCGCACCAGGGCCTGCTGGGATGGGAACTTTTCCATTGGTCGACATGTGCGTGGACTCCGTGGTGTTGTCACGTCTTAGAGTTCCGGAGCGTGAGGCCACCTGAGAATTCATCTGGTGCAGCCTCGTGCAGGGCACAGGATGCTGGAGCCCCTGAGACCTTTCCAGGTAGGGATAGCCACTATCCAGAAGCGTCTATTAATGGATCATGCCAGTGCGACCTTCAGGGGAGGAGGGATGGAGGGCGTCGGGTTCTGTCATGCCAGTGGGAAAGAAAGACAGAGGAAAGGTTTGAAACATGCATCAGGCAGCAAAAGACTAGCAAAGACGGTGAGTTCAGAGGCTCTGTCCAGACAGGTCATCGTGCCCTCAACAGCCAGATGTGGCCCACCTGGTTCTAAATGCACGGCTAACCCTGTCTCCCTCCTCAAAATGCAGCAGATGGTTTTTTTTTTTTTGGAATCAGAGTCTCACTCTGTCACCCAGACTGGAGTGCAGTGGCACGATCACAGCTCACTGCAGCCTCGAACTCTTGGGCTCAGGCAATCCTCCCTCCTCAACCTTCCGAGTAGCTGGGACTACAGGCGCGTACCCCCATACCCAGCTCATTTAAAAGCTTTTATTTTTTGTAGAGACAGGGTCTTGCTATGTTGTCCAGGCTGGTTTTGAACTTCTGAGCTCAAGCAATGCTCCCGCCTCAGCCTCCCAAAGTGTTGGGATTACAGGTGTGGGCCACCACGACTAGCAGCAGCAGGTTTTTTTCTACCTGCTGCTTGGCGTTTTTGCATCCAGTAAACGCTGTGGCATGAGCAGTAACATCACGTCATTTCCTTTGGGGCTGGCGTGAGCAAGCCACCGTGTGGCCACCGTGTGGAGATGCGTTTGGATGTCGCACGTTGGAAAATGCCAGTCTCTGATGAGCCCCGCCCTCCCTG
>NW_007075221.1:148699-158477 GCF_000164805.1 Carlito syrichta
GCTCGGGCCCCGCCCCCTCGGGGCTCTGTCGTCCTGTCTCGCCTCGCGCTGTCGCTGGACGTCACTTGGGCTGCCTCAGGGCTTGGGAGCTGCGTTGGCCTCCTGGCCTCGCCCGCGGAGTCTGGGCCACACGTGGCCGTCGCTCGCCTGGGTCCTCACCGGGCGGGCGCTCTCCCTGCGGGTCTTGCGGCCTTCCCCCGATGGCCGGCACAGGGCAGGCGGCTCCTCCCTGATGGGGCCCTGGGTTTCTTCTTCCTGCCTTGTCTCCGGTCCTGCCAGGGTTCTGGCTCGCCAAGGTCCAGAGCGAGTTCTGCACTGAAGAACGGGTGGGGAAGGGCTACAGCCTCTCCTTGTTTTCTCCCCACCGCCTGGCTCTTTTGGGGCAGGTCTCTTCAGTCCCGGGGGGGGGCTCTCTGCCCCGTTCCCTGAGGTCGCCCTCAGAAGGTGCAGGGGCCTTGAGGGAGGCTTGTGCACTCTGGGTGTGGGGCGACGGTTCTTTTTAGTTTTTTTTCAGGGATGGGGGTCTCGCTCTGTGCGGTGCAGTGGTGTGATCATGTTTCACTGCAGCCTCGACCTCCTGGCCTCCAGGGATCCTCCTATCTCAGCCTCCCGGGGAGCTGGGATTACAGGGACACACCCCTGCACCCAGATACTTTTAAAATTTTTTGGTAGAGCTGGCGTCTCGCTGTGGTGCCCAGGCTGGTCGCAAACTCCTGGGCTCAAGCTGTCCCCCTGCCTCGGTCCCCCAAACTGCTGAGACTGCAGGCGTGAGCCACCGTGCCTGGCCTACAACATGGATTTTTAAGGCCAGATGTCTTTTTTAATATTCTGTTATGTGGATGTACCACATCGTGTTCACCGTGGGTCAGTCGACGGACGCTTGTCTTGCTGTCGTGACTACGGCTGCTGTGGTCCTCTGCTTCCAAAGGGTGGCACGCCTTCCCCTGGCATTCCCCTCGGGTTGCACAAAGCACACCTTTCATGCCCCAAGCTCAACTGCCTCACAGGAGCCATTCCTGCCTGCCTTTTGGCCTGTCCCAGGGTTTCCGGCTGTGACTGCAGCTCGCACTTTCTTAGCACAGCGTTTCCGACTTCCTCTGCATCCGTGATTCGCGCCAGGCCCCTGCATGTGGCTTGGGCCAGGGGGCCCACACTCCCAGTCTCACCTCTGCTCCTGCCCCTGTGGAGCTTGGGTCCTGGGGTGAGCGCGCCCTCCCTCTCCTCCGCTTCCTCCTCTCCTTCAGGGCTGCAGCTCCCACTTTTCCAGCTTGTCTCATCCGAGAAAGGAGTGCCAGCTGACGGCAGCCACCCAAGCTCGGTTCTGCAGGGGAACTCTGGCTTCCTCGCCCTGCCCCCTCCTCCCTGCTGTCCTCCCTGCCATCATCCCTCACCCTCCACCCCTCATGCCCTCCCTCCTTCCATCCTCCCTCCTCCCCTTTCCTCCCTCCTCTTTTTCCATCCCTCCCCAGTCCACCTTCCTTCCCCATGGTCTCAAATCCTTGGAGAAATGAAAAGTGACCTTCATCCTAGGGACAGCCAACAGCCTGACACAGCCCCATTGCCAGCCGCCAAAAGTCCACGTTAGCCCGTGGGGCGTTTCTGTGTGTTCCAGCTGTGCCGCCCTCCTCCTCATTCCTGTGTTCTCCGTTCTCCATCTTCTCCATCTTTTCTCCTCGTCTTTTCGCTGTTCCCAGCCATTGCTCTCCAAGCTACCCCAACAGAGGCTGTCAGGGTGGCTGTCTGAGCGGGCTGGAGGATGGGCGGCGCTGACTGGATTGGCAGCCTGCTCTCAAGTGGTCTTGGCTCTTTCTCCTGGGGATTTCTCCTGGTAATCTTCTCCTGGGCCCTCCTGCCCCACCTCATAGCTCGGCCCTCCTTGCTGTTAGGAAGTCCTGGGCCTGCAGGGTGGACTGCACCACCGGCCTAACCTCTGTTTCCCGCGTGGAGAAGTCGGCCGTGGACACCTTGGCCTCTTGCCTGCTTCTGTGTTGTCTGGCTCACAGGGGGAGGCCAGGCAGGAGGGAGGGGGCAGCCCAGACATTTCTCTTGGGCCACCGAGTCACACACGTGTGGGACACGCAGCGAGGGAGCACCCGGCATGTTCTCACCCCATGGAAACTCCAGCATCAGGAAGTGGCTACAGAGGGTTTTTCTGGTGTGTGCAATGCGGTACCAGAGCTTTAAAAGACTTTTTAAGTAACTTTGGACAATTTGGTGTGCATCATCTTGAAAGCTGTCTTAACTCTGAGCGTGATGACCACACTGCTCTCTGCATGGACGAGAACTCAGCCAAGGCACAGCAATCATTCAAGGCCAAGGGTGCAATGAGTCCACTTGACTCAGGGTTTTCTCCTGATGGTCTGTCGTTTTCTCAGTGATCGAACTGGCTTCCTGTTTCCTTTTACACATTTGGCAAGTCTTTCTTTTCTGTTTGTTTGATTTTGTTTTTTGTGTGGGGTATCACTCTGTTGCCCAGGCTGGAGGGCAGTGAGTGGCAGTCACAGCTCACTTACCCTAGCCTAGACCTCCTGAACTCAGTCAATCTGCTACCTCAGACTCCCGAATAGCTGAGACTACAGATGTATGCTACCACACCCAGCTAATTTATTGATTTATTGTGGCGACGAGGCTTCGCTAATGTTGCCCAGGCTGGTCTCAAACTCCTGGGCTCAAGCAGTCCTCCCGCCTCAGCCTCCCAGCAGCTGAACCATCATGCCTGGCCTTGGTAAGTTATTTTTAGGAATGAATCATGTCTGCAGTTTCTTGGGAAGCTTCAAGGTGGCCCAGGTTTCTCCTGCGTGAGTTGTGGGGTGGGTTGATGCGGAAAGGAGTGTCCCCTGGGTGGCCACCAAGCCCATCTCTCTACGGGCCCTAAATGACTCCAGCCTGCCCCACCGTGGTGTTGTGTAAGATGCAGCTAGTGTTTCTGGTCTTCCCTTAAGAAGTTCACTTATTTGCTGTGGTATCACGGGACTTTGGGATTTGCTGGCAGTGCCAGGCTGCCTTGTGGATGCTGATTCCTCGTTGTTTTGTATTAGTAGCTAAATCAGATACAGGGAATTTGGGATATGAAGGTAATTTCATTCCACTGGGGCTATGAACAGGTCTCCTTTCACAACCTCGACGATATTTTGATTCTGCTCAGATTAAACGTCTCTGGTTGACCAGACTTGGTGGCTCAGCCTGTCATCCCAGCATTTTGGGAGGCCGAGGCGAGTGGATTGCTGAGCCCGCAGGTTCAAGACCAGCCTGGGCATCTTGGCGAGGCCTCGTCTCTACAATAAAATAAAAAATAGGTGTGGTAGCACATATCTGCAGTTCCGGCTACTTGGAAGGCTGAGGCAGAAGGATCTCAGGCGCCTAGCAGGTCGATGCTGGAGTGGCCATGCGTATGCATGCCACTGCACTCCAGCCTGGGTGAAGAAGTGAGACTGCAACTCAAAAAAAAAAAAAAAAAAAAAGTCCCTGTTATATTTTTTTAACTTGTGGCTAAAGCATGGCTTTAGAATGAGACAGACCTGGATTCAAATCTCAACTCCACCGCTTGTTGGTTGCATGACCTTGGGAAAGTTATTTAACCTCTTGGTTCATTAATTTGCTCATTCTTTCTTTCTTCCTTCCTTCCAGAATACAAAAAAATCAGCAAGTACAAGGAAAAATACAATAACTTCCCATATTGCCACTTCCTAAAGTTTACTGTGTATATGTATATGACAATATTTTTCTTTTGACATTTTTTTCCCTATGCCCAGGAAAAAATTACTCTCCTAATAAATGCACATGCTCTTCTTTTGTTTCCCAGATCTTGGTAGATAATGTCTATCTACCTTGTTTGGGGTAAACAAGATAAAATACTTAAAGAGCCTCGCCCAGGGCCGGGTCCATAGGAAGCAGTTGGTGGCAGTGGTGGTTATGAGCGATTGGTGTCTTGGTCCTGCCCTGGCTTCTTTATTTGGGCATCTCCATTAGAAAATACAATCCTAGTAAATCAAAAAACCTTTAAAAACGAGTGTTTGATGCAAGCTACTTCTCCTAGGATGTGTTTGCAAGCCCTACCTCGAAAGCATAGTCAAAGATCAGACCTTTTAATAAATGATGGACTTTAGTAAACTTCCAAATATAAAACAGTTGGACCACATTTTAGAAAATCGCATGCATTATTGAAAAAGCTGTGATGTTGGGGGAAGAGGAAGACTGAGAAGAAAACTACTCACTGAGACTGCTTGAAAGATGATTTCTGGCCGGGCTCGGTGGCTCAGCCTGTTATCCCAGCACTTTGGGAGGCGGAGGTGAGTGGATTGCCTGAGCCTGCGGGTTCGAGACCAGCCAGGGCAACTTGGTGAGACCTCATCTCTACAATAAATAAAAAATGAGCCGGACATGGTAGTGTGCATCTATAGTTCGGGCTACTTGGAAGGCTGAGGCGGAAGGATCGCTGGAGCCCAGCGGGTCGACGCTGGGGTGGCGGTGAGCATGCCACTGCACTCCAGTTTGGGCGACGGAGTGAGACTCCCGACTCAAAAAAAATAAAAAGAAAAAAAAAAAGAAAGATGATTTCTTGTTGCAGTGATCTCACAAGGCCAGTGGCTATTGGGCCATGCATGCCAGGACTTTATTAGTGGGGGAGCAGGAAGGGTTGGCTTGTCTGCTCATTCTCTTCAAATAACATGTTAAAAAATATTGAGGTGGTGACAAAAGTGAGCAACTGATCAACATAAGTGAATGTTCCTTTTTGTGGGCTTCCTGGTATGGTTTTGCATGAAATTTCTGGGTCAGATTGGGTGGTAGCAAAAAAAAATTTTTTTTTTATGAGTCAGAGTCTCAGTCCGTCGCCCAGGCTGGAGTGCAGTGGCACACTCACGGCCACCCCAGCCTTGACCTACTGGGCTCCAGCTATCCTTCCACCTCAGCCTTCCAAAGAGCTGGAACTATAGGCATGTGCTACCACGCCTGGCTAATTTTTTAGTTATTATTGAGACGAGGTCTCACCAACTTCCCTGGGCTGGTTTCGAACCCATGGGCTCAGGCAGTTCACTCACCTCAGCCTCCCAAAGTGCTGGGATGACAGGCTGAGCCATTGAGCCCAGCTGGCAGTAGCAAAGTTAAAGGGTAGAGAAGCCTGAGGGGTTTGATGGCATCATTGATCATCCACAACAGCGTTGTCATATTAGTTTTAAATATCTTTAAAAGTATCCTAAGGGCCTTGACACTCCATGTGAAGGATGGAAGAGGTAATATTTACGCTGGGAGCTTGCTGGGTGCCGGCCACTGCAGTAGTGCTGTGTCTACACTGTCTGCTTCTGAGAACAACCCCTGTAAAACAGGCACCTGGACTGTCCCATGTTCTGGGTGAAGAGACTGAGACGGCAAGCTTACCTGAGTTTATGTAGCTACTGAGTGTCGGAGCTGGGTTTCCAGCCCAGGCAGCTGGATCTGAAGTCTGTGCTTTTGAATGCCAACGGCCGTCATATCTGGAACTTCAAGAGCATTTTCACCTGATGAGTAAAGCAAGTCTGTGATATCTGAGCATCACATATTTTGGAAACCTGTCAGGGAGACCCAGAATAGTGTTTGTGGGTTTTTTGGTATGTTGTGCAAGACTGAGTCAAAATAACTGTTTGTAAACACATCTTCTAATTTCTCTAGCAGTAGGATTACAGAGGGGGAAAGTGGGACTCTTTTTGCCTGGTGGGTCCTGACTTTCCTTTTAGCCTTTGTGTTCTGAGTGTCAGATGTATTCAGAGCCCCAGGCTGGCCCAGGCGGGGCTGGGACAGGCACAACTGTGAATGAGACTCCGCCCTTGTGCTCAAAGGAGTGTGTGATCTGTTGAAAGTCTGCCTGTAAATAATCAATGCCCCCCCCCACAAGTGAGGTGTAGGGCGAGGTGTAGCATATGGAATGCAGGTGTTAGGGCAGGTACCTTTGTAAATGTCAAATCAGCAGGGCCCTAATCTGATACTCTCTGTGTGACATAGATGCAAATTTTATTTGTATTTTTTTTTTTTTTTGAGAAAGCAGGATTTATTGAGAGAACAGAGAAGCTCCCACAGTGAGAGGGGACCCAAAGGGGTTGCCTCTTATTTGCATTTTTAATTTTTTTTTTTTTACTTGAGGTCTCTGTCGTTCAGGCTGGAGTGCAGTGTCATGATCATGGCTCATGGCAGCCTTGACCTCCTGGGCTTAGGCCAGTCTCCCAAGTAGTTGGGACTACAGGTGTGCCCCTACACCTGGTTAATTTTTTGATTTTTTTTTTTTTTGGTAGAGATAAGATTCACTATGTTGCCCGGGCTGGTATTGAACTCCTCAGCTCAAGTGATTCTCCTGCCTTGGTCTCCTAAACTCTGGGATTACAGGCGTGAGCAACTGCATTTGGCCAGTAAATGGTTTTTTAATGGTGTCTATGAGCTGAGAGGCCAAGACGGGAGAATTGCTTGAGCCCAGGAGTTCAAGACTGTCTTGGGCAATATAGTGAGACCCCATCTCTATAAAAAAAACCAAAATTAAAAAAAAAATTCAACCATTTACTGAGTGCCTACTGCACATCAGGCCTAGTGCTAGAAATTTATTTTGGATTTTTTCTGAAATACACTGTGGTAGTTAGTTTTCAAGTATTAAGAAGGTTTACAGTGTAGAGGAACCAAAGGTCATCTTTTTAAAGGGTATGACATATCTGTTCCCTCTACAGCAGCTTGTGTCTCTGATGCCAGCATTGGGCCAGACTTCTGCCCTGCCAAGTGACACTCTGTGTAAGCATGGACTAAAGACAGAGATAATTCAAGGGGCCAGTGTTGCCATACTAAGTGCATGCGTATAATAAGCCACACTTGGACACTTCTAGAAGAGAAGGAGAATATAGACCTTGTATTTACGGAGAGCTGCCAGCTTCCGTAGGGGTTTTTCTCTGTTACCAAGCCTTTAGGTTGACTTTCAGAACCGAGACATAAATGGGGTCATCACCCAGTCCACCGTTACTGGTATAGTCCTTTATCTTTTTATTTTTTAATTTTTTCTTAGATTGGAAAATATAGTTTGTTTAAAAACTAAATTAGAGAAAGAGAGAGAGAGGAGATTCACCTCCCCAAGGTAGGGGAGGGGGCCAAGGCTAGGAAACATGGCAACCATGGCTCTGGGAGCCACATGGTCAGACCATGGCTTAGCAAAGCAATGGCCTCAATCCTGTATCTTTATGGCAGTAAAGATGAAAGTGAACAGAAATCCCCAGATGTACCTCCTTTGGAAATGCTGAGGCCTGTCGTGACTGACATACTATATGGTTCCTCTTGCCCCCAAGTATCTGACATCTGTGTAATTCAGGAGACTGGCACTTTCCTTTGAATGTAGCTCCTAATATGATTTGAAATCCCTTTAAGGGCTAGACACGGTGGTTCGTGCCTATAATCCTAGCACTTTGGGAGGTTGAGGCAGGAGGATCAATTGAGCCCAGGAATTGGAGAATAGTCTGGACAACATGGTGAAACCTTGTCCCTACAAAAAAAAAAAAAAAAAAAGAAAAATTAGCTGGGTGTGGCAGTGTGCGTCTGTAGTCCCAGCTACTTGGGAGACTGAGGTAGGAGCATTGTTTGAGCACAGGAGCTGTGACTATACCATTACACTCCAGCCTGGGCAACAGAGTGAGACTTCAACTCAAAAAAAAAAGAAAAAAGAAAAAAAAGAAATTCCTTCAAGTCCCCTTTCCACTATGGTCCAACCACAGCTGAGCATACTATACTCCTTAGAGTATAGTAAGGAAAGACGGTGACTTTCCCGTTACGTGTTTCTTTTGAGTTAAGTTTTGAGTATTGACTTTTGAAATACATTGCCAATTCTTCTGACATACGCCCAGGTTTTCTTTGTGGGAGTCAGCTTGCTGAGTATAACTTTTTGGCTAATATTTTCTTTTCTTTCTGGTTCTCTGAACCACCTTGAAAACAAGTTTCATTTGAATAAATAAAATCCCCAGCTGCTTTATGGTGTTTCTAGAAAAAGTAGTCACAGAAAAGCAGATGTGCAACCAGAAATTTTGAAGTTTAGCTGTTAAAAAAAGATGCTTTCAAACTAAGGGTTTCTGCTAAGTGCTGGAAGCCGGCCACGGAGGCCCACTGAGCATTAGGGATCAGGGAGGGCCGTGGACCCTGAGACCACGAGGATGCGTTTAGGAGCTGTTGACCCCATTCCCTCCTACCTTTTTCTATGTAGCACACTTAGCCAAAAGGAACTCTGCTGACCTGAGCTGAAGGCTCTGTGACTGTAACAGGCATGGCTCACTCTAGAAATTCATTGTTCCTGTTCATGAACTGCAGTTTTGACTTAGGTATTAGATATAATTCAAACTCAGGTCACATTTGGGAGCATTCTATACAGTACAAGCTTCTTTATAAGATTTAAAAGTGTATTTGTAGAATTAGCATATACATATGGAGAGCGGTTTTCAGCTTTAGATGGTATAGATGATTATCTAGAGTTACCAGAAATGGCCCAGCGCGTACTTTGGACTGGGCTGCATTCTTTTAAACCGGTTTTAGCTACAATTAGTGTAGGGTTTTTCTACTTATTATAGAAACTGAATTTATTTTACTCATAGAAAGTATTGTAGAATAGGTCATGCTAATGTCAGGGAATTATGTTAGTTCAAGCATGATCAAACATGATATTTTGAGGTTTAATAAAAATACAGCTAACTTTAGAAATTTCATTGTTCCCATTTTCTACTGTTGCAGTTTTGGGTTTAGTACAATTTGCAGTTTATATTTGGGTTTTATTTTTGAAGCTTTATTGCTGATGATCAGCTTTATATATTAGGATTAGAATTAGAAACTTTTATAGAAGTTAAGATAGATATATCTTTCCTACCAGGGACCCCCAATATCTGCAAGGGCTGGCCCCCTGTAGCTAAGAGTCATGAGTCGCTAATTCTATTTTTTATTTTTTAGTTGGGGTCTCGCTCTGTTACCCAGGCTGGAGTGCAGTGGCATGATCATGGTTCACTGCAGCTTCAACCTGCCGGGCTCAGGTGATCCTCCTACTCCAGCCTCCTGAGTAGCTGGGACTACAGGTGCATGCCACCATGCCCGGCTCCATGATGCTGTCGTCTCCACATGGAGAGGGGGTGCCCAGCTCCTAAGCTGGATGACACGAGCCCCCTGAGCACCCGGGCCCCGTGGCTCTGATGCCAGACTCATCAAGCAAACTCCCGAGAGGAGAAGGGAGACAAGTAGCTTTTATGCCACCAGACCCCACCCTTTTTATTAGCAGGAGTGCAGAATGTCGCTGTGCCCTGCCCGCTGGGAGATGGCACCAGATCTGATGGCCGGTGGGCTCTTGTCTCACCCCTGAGACGTGGATCTGATGAGCTGAGATGGGAGGATTGTTTGAGCCCAGGAGCTGTGGTTGTACCACTGTACTCCAGCCTGGGCAACAGTGAGACTCCAACTCAAAAAAAAAAGAAAAAAAGAAATCCCTTCAAATGCCCTTTCCCCTACGATCCAACCACAGTTGAGTGTTCTGTTAAACTTTATCCTTAGAACATAGTAAGGAAAAACAGTGACATTCCTATTACATGTTTCCTGTTACATGTGGGCTCTTGTCTGACCCCTGAGACGTGAGTGTGTAGACACCTGCACACAGGAAGCTCCCAGGCTGCTTCTGAGCACCAGCTCTGGGGTTCCCTCTCCCCACAGCAGGCCTCCTGAGCCCTTCCTCTTGGCAGATGTCACTGCTAGCCCTGAAGAGAAGCACGGAGGTCGTTTTTTTTTTTTTTTTTTTTTTTTTTGGTTGGGG
>NW_007075221.1:158948-163320 GCF_000164805.1 Carlito syrichta
CGTCTCTACAATAAATCAAAAATCAGCCGGGCGTGGTAGCACGCACCTGTAGTTCCAGCTACTTGGAAGGCTGAGGCGGAAGGATCGCTGGATCCTAGCAGGTCTAGGCTGTGGTGGCCGGGTGCATGCCCCTGCACTCCAGTCTGGGAGACAGAGTGAGACTTCAACGCGGAAAAAAAAAAAAAAAGATTTGAGTGTAAGGCAAAACTAGCAGCATTAGGAGGTCCCATGACTTGAACCTGACTTCCTCCTGGAGGCCCCTGGGACGCAGCCCTCATTCATTCCTCCTGCCAGGCTGGTTTTCCTTCTGGCTTCTTCCTCCTCCTCACATTGGAGGACACGCCGGGAAGCCCTGCTCCCAGCAGGTAGGCTTGCAGTCCCAGGGCTCTACGCTCAGAGCGTTTCCTCGAAGCCCTCTTTTTCTCTTGCCATCCCTGTCACATCTCCTCGCCCCGTGTGGAGTTTTCACTGAGCTTTCCCCATCCCCAGTTCAGCATAAGTCCTCACCATCGGGACCACGCCCAGTGCCATCTGCCCAGACATGACGCACCCAGAGTATTTGATGTGTGTCCACCACCTGATAGCAACACGTGGTGGCCAGTTGCCCCGTGCTGAGATGTGGGGGCCGTGTCCCTGCTGGCTGGCCTCCCCTGGAAGTTGACTTCAGACGACATCTTATGCTTCTGGAGAACAATATTCCACACAAGAAATAAGAAACTGTGAGTCACGCAATCAACATACTTGAGGCTGGGCCATGCTGCTTTCCGAGGATTGCTTCCGAGCGTGTCTAATGATCTGTTTGCTGTAAAAGTTGGCAGGCCTGGCTTTCAGCTCCAACGTAAACAAAATAATATTGTTTAATTCCTTTGCTACTTATTGCCATAATAGTAGAAACTCTTAATTTTTTTTTAAACAGAGTTCGGCTTTCCTGGTAATAAGTCCAAGTGGGGGGTGAAACTGGATGTTCCCTTTGAAAGTAAGCAAGCTTCTGTCACTACTAGGGAGAAAGGTATTCTCAACTGGAGAGGTCCTTCGTAGAGGGGTCTTCTTGCCAGCCATGACACATGGCTGGGCTGGCAGTGTGGGGTCCAGGCTTCAGCTCGGCAGTCAGGAGATTGGATTTCTTCAACGCTGAGTGTGGCGTGAACTCGGGTGTTGGCGACCGTCCTGTCAGTCCTCTCTCTCCTGCAGCACAGTCCACGTGAGAAGCCGAAGGGCCGTTGGGAGTTTGCTGGGTGAGCCTGGTGTCAGAGACACAGGGGCTGGGTACTGGGAGCGGGGGAAGGGTGGGGTTGTGTCATCTAGCCTGGGAGCTGGGTGTACCATCTCCATGTGAGGATGACGGTGTTGCGGAAGCCAATGGTGCCTCCTCTCTGCTGGCCTGGGGCTGGAAATGAGCATGGATGGCTTCTCTTGGTGAAACAGAACACAGGGCTCTAAGGGACACAGAGCCCTCTAAGGTGCACGCAGATGAGAATTCTGGGATGCAAGGCTGTGTGTGCAGTTCTCAGCTTGTGTGCCTGGACTTTGCCACTCTTGCTAGGTCTCTCCCATTCACTTTGGGTGTTCACCACCATCTTCAGCCCCAGGGGTATGGTGTGCCCTCTAGAAGATTGACCAAAGGCAAACGGGCTCTACCAGTTCTCAGCAGAGCTCAGGTAGGCTGGCACCCCAACAGACAGCTCCTTAAAATTGAGAAAGCTGGTGGGGCGCGGTGGCTCATGCCTGTAATTCCAGCAATTTGGGAGACCAAGGTGGGAGGATTGCTTGAGCCCAGGAGTTCAAGACCAGCCTGGGCAACATAGCAAGGCCTTGTCTCTACAAAAAAATCAAAACATTACCCAGGCGAAGTGGTATGCGCGTTTAGTCCCGGCTACTTGGGAGGCTGAGGTGGGAGGATTACCTGAGCCCAGAAGGTTAAGTCTGCGTTGAGCTATAATCGTGCCACTGCATTCTTGCCTGGGCAGAGCAAGACCCTTACAAGAAAAGAAAAGAAAAAAGAGAGAAAGCTAAACGATATAAACATGCTGAGATGGTGTAAGCGTCAGGCTGATGGAGGATTAATTTCTGTTCCTGAGCTCAGGTTGGGATAGTTAAGCCAAGCAATTAATCATGACTAGGTTCAACAACTTTGTGTCCTAAGGGGGATACCTTTTCCCTAGAGTGCCGCCTTTTTCTTTTTTCTTTCTTTCTTTTTTTTTTTGAGTGTGAGTCTTACTGTATTGCCCAGGCTGGAGTGCAGTGGCCTGCTCACGGCCATTGCAGCCTCGACCTGCCGGGCTCTAGCAATCCTTCCACCTCAGCCTTCCAAGTAGTTGGAACTACAGGCGCATACCACCATGCCTGGCTGATGTTTTGATTTATTGTAGAGACGAGGTCTTGCCAAGTTGCCCAGTCGGGTCGCGAACCCCTGGGCTCAGGAAGTCCTCTCACCTCTGCCTCCCAAAGTGCTGGAGTGCCAGGCTTGAGCCACTGACCCCGGCCTAGTGCTGCCTTTTTCAAAGCCCCTTCACCTTGGCCGAGCAGCTGCAGGTGGACAGCTGCCATGTCCTTTATCAGCCTGGGTGACCTTGCAGATGACCTGCCTCATTTTGACAAATTCTTTCACAGTTCACTCTTGGGGCCAGGCTGTTACTGATATTGGCCTCAAGTTCCGGAGGCCCTACCTGAGGCCCAGAAGGTACCGATGACAAAACACGTGAGCCAGAGTCACAGGAACAATGCCCTTTTCTGGCTTGGTCCGAACGTCATCATGAAAGCACTTTTAAAATGTTTCATCTTGACTGGGCGCAGTGGCTCACGCCTATAATCCCAGCACTTTGAGAGGCTGGGTGAGAGGATTGCCTGAGCCCACGGGTTCGAGCTCTAATAAATCAAGAAAAATTAGCCGGGTGTGATGGCACATGCCTGTAGTTCCAGCTACTTGGAACGCTGAGGCGGAAGGATCACCTGAGCCCAGCCGGTGGAGGCTGCGGTGGCCATGAGCGAGCCACTGCACTCCAGCCTGGGTGATGGAATGCAACTTCAACTAAAAAAAAGTTCCATCTTTGATCATTAGCTGTTGTTCTGATGTTCACTTAGTTTCACCTTTGGCCAGTAGGAAGGAGGCTGTGTGTGCAGTGTGTTTGACGGGACCTTGTGACTCCTGGAACACGCTTTCCTCTCTGAGTTCATCCAGGTGCTTCAGGCTTGGCCTGGGCCTGGAGTCAGTCACTCCTCACAGGAGCCTTAGTTCCTGTCAGTGGGGAGTGGGATTTAGAGACCACAACCGGGGGTGGGGGGGTGCTTATTGCTGCCAGCTTGTTCCCCTTCCCAAGCCAATTCAGTGCATATATTTTGTATTTTTGAAAAAAAAAAAGATGAGTTCATGCTTCTGTTTCCAACTTAAATAATTACTGTAATATTTTAAAGAAAACTTGATTTCTTTGAATGCACACTTGTATTTTCTGTTGCAATGAAAACATCCTAGCTCCCTTTGACATTGTGTAATTGACTGGGTACAGTGGCTCACGCCTATAATCCTGGCACTTTGGGAGGCTGAGGCAAGAGGATGGCCTGAGCTCACGGGTTCCAGACCAGCCTGGGCAACATGGCGAGACCTCATCTCTACAATAAAATCAGAAAATTAGCTGGGTGTGGTGGCACACGCCCGAAGTTCTGGCTACTTGGAAGCCTGAGGCAGGAGGATGGCCTGAACCCCATAAGTCGAGGCTGCGGTGGCTATGAGCATGCCACTGCACTGTAGCCTGGGGGACAAAGTGAGACTCTGACTCAAAAAAAAAGACATTGTGCAATTATTTATTTGCTTGATCCAGCAATATATAAAATAGTTTAGCAAACAATATCAGGATTACTAAGAACACTACTATTAGTGACATTTAAAGTTTCTTTGCAGTTCTGTTTGCCCCTGGAGTGCACACCACTGTTGATGTACAGTCATAATATTGTATTCTAAATCAACTTAAGAGAATTACTTTTTCGGAGTCTTATGCCATCAGTGGATATTCAGTTAAGTTCCTTTGTTCCCATCCATTTTCAATTTTTAGGGTTTTCTTGTTAAAATTTATATTTTATGCCGGGCTTGGTGGCTCAGCCTGTAATCCCCTGCTTTGGGAGGCTGAGGTGAGAGGATTGCCTGAGCTCAGAGGTTGGAGACCAGCCTGGGCAACTTGGCAAGACCTCACCTCTACAATAAATTAAAAAATTAGCTGAGCATGATGGCACATGCCTGTGGTTCCAGGTACTAAGGCTGAGGCAGGAGGATCACTTGGGCCCAGGAGTCCAAGGCCAGCCTGGGCAACATAGCAAGACCCCACCTCTATTGTGTGTGTGTGTGTGTTGGAGTCTCACTTTTACTTTTTTTTTTTTTTTT
>NW_007075221.1:163720-164669 GCF_000164805.1 Carlito syrichta
GTCTTGCCAAGTTGCCCAGGTGGGTCTCAAACCCGCGGGCTCAGGCATTCCACTCACCTCGGCCTCCCAAAGTGTGGGATTACAGGCTGAGCCCCTGAGCCTGGCCCACTTTTACATTATAATTGGTTGATAATACAACATGTTATTCCAGAATCAAAACTATAGAAGGTATATCGAAGAAGACTGTTTTCCGTTCCTGTCTGTCCACATTGTTCCCTCTCCCAGAAATCTTTTTGTATTAGTTTTTGGTTTATCCATCTAGTGTTTCTTTTTCTAAATATGAGAAACACAAACATTATTATATCTCTCCACACCCTTTTCTTCCTTATTTTATGGGAACCTTTTTCATTAGTGAATAGTGTAGCTAGAGAATGAGTATCTTTAATTTTTCGTCAAGCAGTCCTCTGGCCTCTGCTTCCCAAAGTGCTGGAATTACAGTCATGTTATGTTCTTCTTTTTTTATTTTTTATTTTATTATTTTTTTGAGTTGGACTCTCATTCCTTTGTCCAGGCTGGAGTGCAATGGCACACTCACGGCCACTCCAGCGTCAACCTGCTGGACTCCAGCGATCCTTCCGCCTCAGCCTTCCAAGTAGCCGGAACTACAGGCGAGTGCTACCAGGCCCAGCTAATTTTTTTGTATTTGTAGAGACGGTCTTACCAAATTGCCTGGGATGGTCTTGACCCCTCCGGCTCAGGCAATCCACGCGCCTCGGCCTCCCAAAGTGCTAGATGACAGGCTGAGCCACCGAGCCCGACATTCCTTTTTTAAAACCACAATGATGGCTAACAGTTCAGAACTACTGAAGTCTGGAGAGAGGAGGAAACACTTAAAAAAAAGAAAAGAAAACTGATTTTAGGCTGGGCGCAGTGGCTCACGCCTGTAATCTCATCTATTTGGGAGGCAGAAGCGGGAGGCTCGCTTGAGCCCAGGAGTTCGAGACCAGCC
>NW_007075221.1:165607-190755 GCF_000164805.1 Carlito syrichta
AGGGGCCGCCGGGGCCCCCGGGCGGCACCCGTTGGGCTCCGGGCGGCCGCGGTCCCCCCACCTTCCCACCCCCAGCGCCCTGGGGGCCTGCCCCGAGCTGCGAGGAGCGTCCGAAGGCTGGAAGCGCCCGCCGCCCCAGCCTCGTGCTCCTTTGTTTTTCCCCGTAGGAAGCGTCTGGGTGCAGAGGCTGTAGTATTTATTTACCGGCTTCCTTTACCTGTTTTTTTCTTTTTAAGTCTCCTTCCCACGCTAACAGTGTTTTGTGTTTCTGAATCCGGAACAGCTGTGATTATCTGATGAAACACAAACCTCCTCCCCTCCCTTATTCAGCGGGAAGAAAAGAGGGTGAAAATGACCCGGTTTAAGCTTTCGCGTGCGGGCGGCCGATCGTCTGTTTCAGTGGAAGCCTCTTCTCGGTTCTGATCACGAGGGAGCTGTGGTTTGGGCTGCCCCCCCACAGCTGAGACGCCCAGCGGGTGCTCCGGAAAAGTCGGGCGCAGGCTGGGTCCCACGGGCGGGGACTCGGGCCTTGAGTGCCGCAAGCTCGAGGCGGCGCGGGACCGAATTTCCTGGCCTTTGTTGTGAGAGCGCGGGCGTCATGACTGCGCTCCCGGGTTCAGCACCCGCGCCTGGACAGCGACCTCGCCGCCGGGGGTGTCTGCGCGCGCCTGGACGCGTGCAGGAGGGCCGGGGGCGCTCCTGGGGCCGTGGGTCCCCGGGACAGGGGCTTCATCTGAACCATCTCAGAGAGATGCGGACGCGCGGGGTGCTTCATCTTCTTTGGGAGAAAAAAGTCTCATCCATCCAGGCAGCGTGTGGTTTTGACCCTGAAACTTTGAAAAGAAATGTCAGGGCATCGATCCATACTGCAGCTTGGCTTCAGAAACTTAGGACCCAGCATATTCTCAGGACTCTTCCAGGGCTCCAGAAAGGGCGTTTGCATGCTGCCGCGGGCTTGGGCAAAGCCATACGTTCCTTCCCAGCTTCTTGACCCCGTGTGTGTATCTCTTTAAAAATACCAGCCTACTTTATTACTATTTTATAAATTCTGAAGATTGTTTCTATCCATACCGACCCTTAGGCAGGGCACTTGTGGAGAGGTTTCAGTATGTCTGATTTGCAGTCAGCAATCTCGGAAGCAAAAATGTCATCATTTGACTTTTGTGGTTTGTGGAACTGAGTGTTGCTGGTAATGTTTGGTATTTCTTGGGCCTTGAACTTGTGAGCAATAAGTCTTTTAAAAAGCGACTTAGAGTGTGTCATCTCCTTGATCGTGAAATTGTGGATAAAAGAATATGGAGCATTTTCAGATTTCGTTATATTTCAAAGATAGAATTTAAGCAGGAATACAAATTGTCGTGTAATTTCACTCCAGTAACAGCACACAATTCTAATATGGAATTCTGAGTACTTTTATATAGAGAGTCTTTTTATATTTTCCAATTTATTTACTTCTGTTTTATAGATGTGGAGTGTGAGCCAAAGAAATTTATCTAAAGTTGTAGATTACCTTGCATTAATTCATTTCTGTTCTTAGCTAATAGCCTACAATTTGACAGTACACTGTTTTATCTGCAGTGAAGAAGTATATCAAGACAGAATATTAAAATACATGAAAATCTCCAGAGGGAGTTGTTAGAGTGGATTCTTCCGTGAGAGGGGAGGCAGTGATTTGTCTTGAATAGCTTTGGGCACCCCCTGATGTTTCCTCAGTGGTCTTAGTCTCTGCCAGTGCCCTAGGAGAACAAACTCTGTGAGCAGAGAGCACATTCCCTAAATTTCCCAAAAGCTAATTAAACCATGCGAGCTGATTTGTAGTTAACTGTCACAACAATCCTCTGAGAGAGTCGTTATCCTCATTTTAAAGCTGTGTGCACCTGGAGTCCCAGCTACTCAGGAGGCTGAGGCAGGAGAAGCTTGAGCTCAGGAGTTTGAGGCTGTAGTGTGCGATGATCGCACCTGTGAATGGCCAGTGCACTTCAGCCTGGACAATATACCAACACTCTGTTTCTAAAGGAAAAAAAAAAAAAGGAATTGGAACTGAGACAGGTTAGATGAGTTGTTTGAGTCTAGGAGCCAGAAAGTGGAATGGAGGTCTGTGTGACTGCAAGTCTGTGTGCCGGTTTTTCGTTTTTGTTTTGACACTATGCCAGGCAGCTGTGGATGCCACATGATAAGCTTCAATCTGTCATCACAGTGTGTTTTCCTATTTTGGTAATCAATCGACTAACCTTTTTACAAAGTTGACTAAAATTCAGTAAAAATACATGCTTTAAAATCTTTTAAACTTATTTTTATTTTAAAGATGTGGGGCCCAATTCAGGGTTAGGTATACAAATGTTCATTATGCAGGTACCCTTGTTGCTGAGGTGTGCTCCCCCTTCCCCAGGCAGTCTCCCACTACTTGCAATGTCGCTTCCCTACCCGCCTCCCGGCAGTTTCCTGTTACTGCCAAAAATTTTGTGATGATTCAGTAGATCAAGTTTGTACTTTTATTTTTGGGATAACTTGTCCTAATCTCCCAAAATAACAGTGACTTGTATATTTGTCTTTTAGGAGTTGATACAAAGTTGAAGTTCACGCTTGAGCCATCTTTAGGTCAAAATGGTTTCCAGCAGGTAACTTTATCTTTGGCTTTGAAAACACTCTTCTTTTGGGGTACGAACGGGGTTTAGTGAGATATATTTTCCAAGTGGGAATATTAGCGTATTCTTTGATAGGCACACTAAGATGAGGCACTCATAAAAGATATTTCAGAGGCAGTGACTTTAGAGCCACAAGTGGCCTGGGTTCATACTTGCAGTGAAGAATTTTGCACTTTCTATTAATGGTGCAAGTGTGAAAAAAACTTTAAAAAGCCACTGTCTGTTATTCTGAACCCAGAGTATACATTTTGTTTCTGAGCCAGTGCTTCCTGGCCATCTTGCGTGAATTGCAAATGGGTCACAAGTGTGTTGAGGGTGCCCGCAGGGTGGCCCTTGGGACAGGAACAGCCCCAGACCGGTCACGTCTGACTGAAGGAAGCGTTGACTGTTTACCCTAGAGTGCTGTTCACAGTTGATGTCCCCTATGGATGTCCAGACGGGAAGGGTGAAAAGTACCCATGCAGGTCAAGCCTGTCACTTCCCTGATGTGTCCCATCTGTTCCTAGTGGTATGATGCCCTCAAGGCGGTTGCCAGGCTGTCCACAGGGATCCCAAAGGAGTGGAGGAGAAAGGTAAGGGGGATTATGGGGCTGAGATACAGAGAACCATCCCTGTCCTCCTGTAAGGCCTTTGGAATGCTGGGAAGCATCTTCCACGTTTAGTCACTTGAAGCCCATCTCTTCACCATCCATTCATGCAGGAAGTGTCCACTGATGGTCTGTCCCATGCCAGGTGCTGTTCTTGGTGTGGTGGAAGAAAAACAAAGCAGACCAAAGTCTGTGTCCACACGGAGTGTACCATGAATACAATACAAAGCATGTCAGGTGGTACTAAATGCCATGGATAAAAATAAAGCATAGAAAGGGAGGAGAGGGGTGTGGGAGAGAGGGTGTAAGGAGGTGGTTTCTTCTATAGCAAGGTGATGTCTGAGCAGGCCCCTGAATGAGGTCAGAGGTCAGCTGAGCTGCTGCCTGGGGCGACACTCCAGACAGAGGGAACGGCCAGTCCACCACCCTCAGCCCTGGCGGGAGCCTCTCCAGAAGGTTCTAGCAAAGTGGGGGTGGGGATGTCAGAGCACAGCAGGCAAAGGGAGACCAGGGGAGTGGGGTCAGGGTGGCAGGCCGTGGAGGGCCTGGGGGCTTCTGCTCAGCGCGAGGTAGGAAGCACCGGGAAGTCTCGGCAGGGGCGTGACGTGGCCTGACATTTGTGCACATGGACACGGGACATGACCTGACGTGCGTGCACACGGATGACCTGAGGATGTGGGAGACGAGGGCAGATGCAGGGAGACCCGTGGGAGGCAAGAGAAGGGGGTGGGGATTCTCAGTGGATCCTGAAGACTGAGCTGGCATGAATTCCTGTGGGATTGCATACAAGGTGCAGGAGGGATGGCAAGGGGGATTCCAGGTCCCTGACTCCTGAGGAGGGCGGTGTCACTGCTGACTCAGCTGGGGGGAGCAGCTGTGAGAGAGTGTGTGCCTGCGTGCGTGTGTGTCTGGCTACTTGGGATGGCGGTGGATTAAGTGGTGGGCTTCGGACCTGTAAAGGTGGAGTTGCCTCTTAGACTTCTAATGACGGAGTGGACGTTTGGACACGCGATTCTGATGCTGAGGAGAGGAGTCTGGCTGGGGATACTTATCAACGTTATTCCTGCCAAGTGATGTTCAAATACCAAAGCTTGAAACGCGCTTAGGATATTAATTGATGAACCTGATCTTTGAACTTCTAGAATTTTTTTTTTTGAGTCACTCTGTTGCCCAGGCCGGAGTGCAGTGGCATGCTCATGGCCCCCGCAGCCTCGACCTGCTGGGCTCCGGCGATCCTTCCGTCTCAGCCTTCCCAGTAGCCAGAACTACAGGTGCACACTACCACAGCAGCTAACTTTTTGATTTATCGTAGAGACGAGGTTTCGCCAAGGTGTCCAGACTATTCTTGAACCTGTGGTCTTGGACAGTCCCCTCGCCTCGGCCTCCCAAAGTGCTGGGATGACAGGCTTGCACCACCGTGCCCAGCCCTAAACTTCCAGAATTTGAACCCTGAGCATTCCTCAAAATACACATTGAGCATGGCATTGTGAAGGACGTCTTTCGGAAACACATTTTCCTGGATGAGAGAAGTCCAGGAATCAAAATGCCAGTGACTCTTTGAGAAGTTATTCGTGATGGGAGCCCATCTGTCAGTTGTGCGTGAGTGTTTGTGCGCATGTGTATAGGGCGTGGTTTCAAGACAGAGGCCGCTCCCGTGAGAAGGGGCTCGGAGAGCAGTTTAGAGCCAACTGAAACAAGTATGTGTGATTATGCATCTAATTCAGTGGACTGAAATAGAAGGTGAACATCTTCCTGGCTTGCCTAACCCCTAGTGCCCGCCGGGACTGTTGCTTGACACATAGTGGGAACTCAGCAGTTATTTACTAAAAGAGTGAGCGGAAGGCCCTGAGTGGTGCAGTTCGTGGCAATAGACCCTTCAGTTCAGCCCTTTTCAATTTTTCCTGTGTCTGGTCTGGTCCCTGTCTTCCTGTGGGATGCAGTCGCTGTGCTCTTTTCTTTTTATTTTCCCCCTGAGTCAGAGTCTCACGGTTGCCCAGGCTGGAATGCAGTGGCATGCTTACGGCCACCACAGCCTCGACCTGCTGGACTCAGGCCATCCTTCTGCTTCAGCCTTCCAAGTAGCTGGAACCACAGACGTGTGCCACCATGCCCAGCTAATTTTTTGATGTAGAGACAAGTTCTCACCAAGTTGCCCAGGCTGGTCTCGAACCCCTGGACTCAGGCAATCCTCTCGCCTCAGCCTCCCAAAGTGGAGGATGACAGGTTTGAGCCACTGCACAAGCTAGAAAACTAGCTGTTTTCTTTTTCTTTTCTTTCTTTCTTTCTTTTTTTTTTTTTTGAGTTGGAGTCTCACTCTGTTGCCCAGACTGGAATGCAGTGGCACGCTCCCGGCCACCACAGCCTCGACCTACTGGGCTCCGGCGATCCTTCCGCCTCAGCCTTCCAAGTTATCAGAACTACAGGTGCGCGCTACCACGCCCAGCTAATTTTTGATTTATTGTAGACACAAGGCCTTACCAAGTTGCCTGGACGGGTCTCGAACCCGTGGGCTCCAGCAGTCCACCCGCCTCGGCCTCCCAAAGTGCTGGGATGACAGGCTGAGCCATGGAACCTGGCCTAGCTGTTTTCTTAGTAAAGGTGAAATGGTGTACTCTACATCAGCGCTCTTCCTTCTCTGCGTCTCCTTCAGGTTTGGCTGACCCTGGCGGATCATTACTTACACAGCATAGCCATCGACTGGGACAAAACCCTGCGCTTCACTTTCAATGAAAGGAGTAACCCTGACGATGACTCGATGGGCATTCAAATAGTCAAGGTAATGCCCCGGGGTCCTGGTGTGGACGGAAGGAGGACGCCACCCCTCTACACGTGGGCCCACACTTGTGTCCAAAGCCAGAGGTGTTTCGGACAGAGGGCCCAGTGAGCTGCACCTGCTGGGCTGAATGTCTGTGTGTGTTTTGTCCTCTCGTTTCATGAGTTAACAGCTTTTTCGTGGGGAACCTTGACTGTGCCTTGGCATCACACATGTAAACATCGCCAGTAAGAAGAAAACATTCAGGATGATCTTCCATCCATATTCAGTTGACTTACCTTCCTCACATGAAAGAGATTGAAATTCCATTTTTTTTTTCTTTAGCATGGGTCAGTGCTGTCAACTGGATTTTTACATTAAAGTCACTGATTAAGAAGTCTAAAGTTGGAGCTGGGCTTGGTGGCTCAGCCTGTAATCCCGCACTTTGGGAGGCTGAGGTGAGTGGATTGCCTGAGCCCGTGGGTTCGAGACCCGCCTGGGCAACTTGACGAGACCTCATCTCTACAATAAATCAAAAAATCAGCTGGGAGTGGTAGCGTATGCCTGTAATTCCGGCTACTCAGAAGGCTGAGGAGGAAGGATCGCCGGAGCCCAGCAGGTCGAGGCTGCGGTGGCCAGGAGCGGCCACTGCACTCCAGTCTGGGCGACAGAGTGAGACTCCAACTCAAAAAAAAAAAAAGTCTAAAGTTAAGTATATTTCATATTAGAATCATTTGGCTCTTGTTAGAGTCTTTGATAGTTTCTTAACTGTCAATTTCTAAAGGTGGTTAGGATTTGGGAAGCTGAGACAGGAGGACTTCTTGAGGCCAGGAGTTCGAGATCAGCCTGGGCAACATGACAGGACCCCATCTCTACAAAAAATAAAAAGAATTAGCCAGCCGTGGTGGTGTGTGCTGTAGTCTCAGCTACTTGGGAGGCTGAGGTGGGAGGATTGCTTGAACCCAGGAGTTGAAGGCTGCAGTGAGCTGTCGTCATGCCACCGCACTCCAGCCTGAGTGACAGCAAGATTGTCTCAAGACACACATACGTACAAACATAAGTTAGACAGATTGGGGGGTCCGCTTCCACCAGATGAGGCAGGCACAGGCCAGCTGTGCAGCTGTGGTTCACCTACCTGGATTCTGACAGTTGATTAGCGCCTGGGACTGGAAGCCAGGGATGCAGAATCCATTGGCTTCCAGTGTTATCCTTTTATGTAAGGCTAGCGCATGGCTCTTTATTTTGCATGAGTACATGACAGTGATGCTAAGCTGGGTTTTCAAAAGGAAAGTTATTTCATCCAAATTTTGGCTGCCACAAGATGGCTAATGTTTGGGCACATTTGAAGGTGCTTTTTGTGGGGGGAGGAAGCGCTCGCTGAAATGAGCTACTTTCTGATCTAACTGGGTCTGTTTCAGACAAATGCTAAAAAAAATTGTGGGACTTTATATTGTGTTGGATACATTTCAGCTGTGTATTTAGAATTTCAGGGTATGTTTCACAGAGATGAACTATCTCGTATTTGAAATATTAGCTTTCTATTTAACTTGTGAATTAAGGCATTGCACGTTTTTTGGTTTGCTTTTGAGTCTGGGTCTCGCGTTGTCGCCCAGGCTGGAGTGCAGTGGCAGGATCACAGCCCCCATAGTCTTGACCTGCTGGGCTCAGGTGATCCTCTGCCTCAACCTCCCAAGTAGCAGCTGGGACTACAGGTGCCACCATGCCTGGCTAATTTTTTGGATTCTTCTTTTTTTTGGACAGTTGGGGGGATATTACTGTGTTGCTTACACCATTCTTAAAATCCTGGTCTCAAGCAATCCTCCTGCCTCAACCTCTCAAAGTGCTGGAATTACAGGAGTGAGCCACTGTGCCTGGCCACAATGTACAGTTTATAATAATGTTATTAAGATCTTTCATTTCCTCATTGAAGCGAATGCTATGTCAGTAAAATGACATCAGCTCCTGAAAATTGTAGTCTCTGCTCGGTAATTAAGTTATAGATATTGTTCTCATTAAATATTAAAGTACAGCAAATGTTTCTGTCCTTCTTATAAAAATTCATAAAACAATTTGTTTGCATGATTTTTCTGTCTCTCTACAATACTAATTGCATTTTTGCTATTTTGATTTACTCCTTAATATTATTTACTTTTTGGCAGCTGAATATTATACCGCTTTTTGGAGAAAGGAATAATGCTAGCTTCAATCACATGTGTTAAAATGACTGTTGTATCTGAGGGATATTATTAAGACTGACTGTCAATTTACGTGGAACTATACTGTAAGTTTTGTTTATTCCAAGTCACTTTTTACTTTTTAATTTTTGTTGTAGAGATGAGGTCTCGCCAAGTTGCCTAGGCTGGTCTTGAACCCGCGGGCTCAGGCAATTCACTTGCCTTGGCCTCCCAAAGTGCTGGGATTGCAGACTGAGCCACTGAGCCTGGTCCCAACTCACTTTTTGTGTTAACTCTGGAGACACTTTCCATACAAAGTTTGCCTTCCTGGAATTCCCCTCACACACCTCTCTTAGCCTGTGTTCTAGAAAACAGAAAAAAGAAAACAAAAGGAGATGTTTGGGCCCATGTGTGTAAGATACATACACATTTTTTAAAAAAAACCACAAAAACACTAAAATCCATGTTGATCATTTGACTCTATTTGAAGGTGAGGCAAAAAAATAACGCAGCGTAATTTTTTTGGCGGGAGCATTGGGAGTTTCTTTAGAAATCTCGGCTGGTTGACAGTAGTGGAAAACTGCGGTGGGGGGTGGACCTGGGGGCTGGGGAGGTGGGATTGGCAGTAGTGGAAATCTTCCTGGGGAAGGGGGGCACACCTCATCAACAATGAGGCGCACAATGAATATTTGTGTACCTAACCCTAAATTGTACCCCACGATTTTAAAATAAAAAATTTAAAAGTTAAAAAAATAAATCTTGGCCAGGCGTGGTGGCTCAAGCCTGTCATCCCAGTGCTTTGGGAGGCCGAGGCAAAAGGTTTGCCTGAGCCCAGGGGTTCGAGACCAGCCCAGGCAACTTGGCGAGACCTCGTCTCTATAATAAATAAAAAATAAGCCAGATGTGGTGACATATGCCTGTTTTTCTGGCTACTTAGAAGGCCAAGGCAGAAGGATTGCCCGAGCCCAGCAGGTCGAGGCTGCAGTGGCCGTGAGTGTGCCCCTGCACTCCAGCCTGGGCGATAGAGTGAGACTCCGACTCAAAACAACAGCCAAAAACGACATCTCAGTTCCCTCCTGTTCTAGGACCTCCACCGCACAGGCTGCAGCTCCTATTGCGGCCAGGAGGCCGAGCAGGACAGGGTGGTGTTGAAGCGGGTGCTGCTGGCCTACGCCCGGTGGAACAAGAACGTCGGCTACTGCCAAGGCTTCAACATCCTGGCCGCACTCATCCTGGAAGTGATGGAGGGCAACGAGGGGGACGCGCTGAAGGTGAGTGTCGGGCCCTGACGCTCTGCCGAGCGTGAGGAGTGGGGACTGTGGTTTCTCGTCCTCAATGCTGCCCTTTCCTGAGGTGTTTGCCACACCTGTGCAATGACTTGGGACAGCATTTGCCCCCGTCAGAGCCACGTTGAGGGGCAGACTCATGGAGCAGCCAGCTGTGAAGTGCACTTTGAGGCGAATGTGTGTTGAGTCTCACTTATCAGCCATTGTGCCGCTATGGCATGTTAAGTATGAGTTGTATTCATTATCCGTTGTTGTGTAACAGATTAGCTGCTCAAAACAGCAGACGTGTGGCCACATAGTTTCTCTGAGTCAGAAATCTTGACACAGTGTAGTAGGCTTAAGGTCACGTCACTGTGGTATTCAGACTGTGGGCTGGGGTTGTGGTCTCATCTGAAGGCTCAGTTGGGGGTGGAGAGTGTTTGCTTGCAAGTTTGTAGATGTGGTTCTTGGCGGATTGAATTCCCCCCCAGACAGTTGAACTGAAGGCCTCGGCTCCCTGCTGGCTATTATCTGGAGTTCTCTTTGAGTGCCTCACCATTGGGGCTTCTCCCTCTCCCATTCTGGTGTCTGGCATCCCCCCAAATGAGCAAGGTTGAGAGAGTGAGCTAGGCTGAAGTGTTCACGTGACAGATTGGCAGGCAAATCTCAGAAGCAACATTCTATCATTTTTCCATGTTCTGCTCATGAGAAGCCAGTCACCAGGTCCCACACACGGCTGAGGGGAAAGGGGCCGTGAGGCGGGGATCACTGGGACCATGTTAGAAACTGCCTCCCGCTTCTGCCTGATTCTGGTTGGATGGCTGTATTAGGTTGTTTTAATCTTTGCTATTTGGAGCAAAGTATGGAGGACCTGGGCTGACAGTGTCTGTGGAAGGTGTTTATGTGGAGAAATATTACAGAGCTGAATTATATTCTTATCTTTTAATCTCTGGTGCCTAAATAGTTATTAGTTAAAAGAACTTCTGGAGACACTTTGTGAGGAGGTGCTAGCGATGTAAGCTTATTGTCTGAACCTGAGTCTGTGAGTCACCAGAAATGGTCTTTATGAGACGTGAAGCCTTTTGACTACAGAGGCCAGGGTCTCCCATGCTCGGGGCAATGTGGGGTTGTTCATTCATATGGAACCTTTCATCTGCTGTTGTGAGTGGTGCTGTGTGATGTGTGTGGCAGACACTCAGTCTTTGTATCCAAGACCCCTCCCCACTCTGAAAGTGGTGAATGCCTTATGGACATTCTTGGTCTCTGACTAATAGGATACGGAAAAACAAACACACGTGCCTCTGGGTTGTATACACAGCGTGGTGGACCTCGTTATAAATCTAGCTTGGTGTGCTCTAAGTCACGTTCACCCTCTCACTTTTTCCATCCATGTATTTAAGGGAGCAGCTTTGAAGTGACTTGTTCATCAAATAGGCGGGGGCGGGGGAGGGAGGAAGACAGTGACAGAGACATGACTCTGAGGTGTTCTTTATTAAGGAGCAATTTTGTTTACCCAGTCTACAAGTGTTTGTCATTTTTCATCAGCTGTAATTCGATGGCTGTGAAATGGTAATTGTCCTGTCGAATAATTGGAATAAGTGATTCAGGTTGGGGGTGGGATGGAGAAATTGGGGGACGGGATGGCACGTGCCAGTCACATCAGGAAAGGGTTCGGTGGCCCTTGGAAAGGAAAACCCCCTGTAAAAGCTGGGTTAGATAAAGCTGAGAAACTGAGTATTTCTGCTCATGCCCCAAGAAATGCACTCAGTGAGATCACATCGTGAGCATTGAGGAGCGTGTGGGCCTCGTGGTTAGATATTCATGATGCGAGGAAAGGTTGGCCTCACCAGGAGCGCTTCTGGGTGAGGAAGGTTTGGGGTGTCAGTGTTTTTCCAGCAGCTGTCTCAGCCTCTGCATATCATAATACCTAGGGAAATACATAGTTGATTAGAAACAGGGGAGCCGTTTTTCTGCTTCTCAGAACTGACTGTGTTTTCCTAGTAACTATTTTATTTTTAACTATCTGTTAAAATTCAAAGCTCTCTCATTATTTTTCCTAATTTTTTTTGTTGTTTTGGGATCTTGCCTTTGAAATTTAGCAGTGTGTGGAGTAGGGGGCAAGCCATCTTCTGTCAGACTTTGAGACAGAGAATTTCATCATGTCGCAAGACTTACTATGATAGTTGAAGAAGTGATTTTTGTTTTTCTTGTTTCTATGTAATTTTGAGGCATCGTAATTTATTTCTTCCCTCCCTGTCTTTCTTTTCTTTTCTTTCCCTTCAACAAGGTCTCCCTCTGTTGCCTAGGCAGGAGCGCAGTGGTATGATGATAGCTCATCGCAGGTTCAAACTCCTCGACTCAAGTGATCCTCCTCAGTCTCTCAAGTAGCTGGAACTCCAGGCACACACTACCACGTCCGGCTAATTTTTATTGTTTTATTTGTCGAGACAGGGTCTTGCTATGTTGCCCAGGCTGGTCTCAAACTCTAGCCTCGAGCAAATCTTCCACCTTGGCCTCCCAAAGTGCTGGGATTGCAGGTGCGAGCCACTGTGCACAGCCGCATCATTTCTTAGTAATGTTAAGCATCGTCTTTGATACCCCGTCTTATCCTTAGATGAAGGTTACAGTGGCCAGCCACCTCCTGCCTTGCCCTTGCCTTCCTGACCCTGTGCGTCCCTCTCCTCTTAGTCCCTGGAGTGCTGTCCCCCTGCCCCCCAGCACCCTGCCCTGCTGAGGTCTCCCTTTCAGCTGCCGTCTTCCGGCGCCTCCTCCCTCCACGCAGACTGAACATGTCCTTTTCTTGTTGCCAAGCTCTTACTTCCAAGGTGAAGTCATATTCACCTGGCGATGTCGGAAGACTGGCGCTCTTGAGGTCTGGCCTCCCCCGTCACCGTCACCGGGAGAAGGGCCTTCTCCAGAGAATACCTCGCCCTTCCTGACTCATTCACAGCTGTGACCTGGGAAAGTAGAGATTACAGCTGAGAAGAAGGAAAGACGGTCCTTGGCAGGGCCGGGAGATGGGGATTTGAGAAAGAGAGGATTGCAGATCCTGAAGATCCACATGGGACATAGACTCCACCGGTGTAGAGCCCGCCATGATTTTCCTCCTGGTTTTGCTTTTGTGGTGCTTCAGGAAATGATCTGGTCTTTTCGGGTGCAGGCACAGTCAGTGCTTGCCAGTGACAGGGAGAGGACCCGGTGGGTGTGTAGCTCCCGCGTGTGTCTTGCTGGGTCACGCCAGTGGGTCTTGGCTTTTTAGAGAAGGTCATACAAACAGAAAAGTGACAATGAATAGTAGTTTGAGGGACTTGTATAACAATCTCATGAAAGGAATACAGATTTTTTCAAAAGTTCCATTTGTTCAAACCAGCCTAGTTGAATTCTCCCAGGAGAGAGAAGTGGACAAAATGCCAGCACGAATTGCTCCAACAGCCCAGGCTGAGGGTCAGGGCACTTCGAGCCTGCTGGGTGTGGGTTTGTGAGAGGCCGGCTCTGCTGAGGTTGGAAAATTGTGGGGACGACAAGGGCCAACACTGAGGCTCCTGCTGGTGGCTGCTGAGGTGTGTGTCTGTCCCAGAGTGAAGCTGAGGGTTGCATAATCACGCTACTTCTGGCGTGAACTCAGGTCTAGTGACCCTTCTAGAAACTTCCAACAGCGGCACACTTGGGGTTGGTGGTACTTAGATAATTATGCCGCCCGCTCCTTAACCAGGGTGTTGGTGAGCTCTCAAACCCCGATAGGCTGAAACGATAGTGAGCTTTGGTTAACTGCATTTTTTTTTGAGTCGGAGTCTCACTGTCGACCAGGCTGGAGTGCAGTGGTACACTCTTGGCCACCCCATTGTCGACCTGCAGGGCTCTGGTGAACCTTCTACCTCAGTCTTCCAAGTAGCCGGAACTATAGGCGTGCACTACCACACCCGGCTCATTTTTGATTTATTGCAGAGACGAGGTCTCGCCAAGTTGCCCGGGCTGGTCTCGAATCCGCAGGCTCAGGCTATCCACTCCGGCTTCCCAAAGTGCTGGGATGACATGCTGAGCCACTGAGCCCAGCCAACTGCATTTTTATTTTGTTTTGAGTCGGGGTCTCACTCTGTTGCCCAGGCTGGTTGCAAGGGTGCAATCCTGGCTCACTGTAGCCTCGACTGCTGGGCTTAGGTGATCCTTCTGCCTCAGCCTCCTGAGTGCCACCACACCCAGCTAATTTTTTTTTACTTTTTGTAGAAATGGGGTCTCATTATGTTGCCTGGGCTGATCTCAAACTCCTAGACTCAAGCCATCCTCCTGTCTCGGTCTTCCAAAGTGCTGGGGTTATAGGCATGAGCCACTGCACCCGGCGGTTAACTGCACTTTATTTATTTGAAGACAGTCTTTCTATTTAGGACGTGTTGGGGTCCTGGTTTTACCAAATGGTCTTGTTCTTTCTTTTTCTTCAGATTATGATTTACCTCATTGATAAGGTCCTTCCTGAAAGCTATTTTGTCAATAATCTCCGGGCGTTGTCTGTGGACATGGCCGTCTTCAGAGACCTCTTGAGGATGAAGCTCCCAGAACTGTCCCAGCACTTGGACACCCTCCAGAGGACAGCAAACAAAGAGAGCGGAGGTAGTGGTGATTCTAGTGATGGTTCTCGCTGCTGTGCCTTTGACGTGTGGGACTTCTCTGATTCCATAGTACCCATGAATCTAAACCTTGGGCGAAAGTGGTACTTCCGTTAGGAGGTGTTGGATGCAATGAGCAGTTAGAGATCTAGAGCACAGAAGCAAAGACCGAAAAATGTAGGGCCACGTGTTGAACCTCTAACTGGTCGTGGTCATGAAGTCAGTTGAGCGCCTGATACCAGGGCCGATCAACAATGGAAATGACGGGTTGTGCTCAGGACGGGGAAGGGGCACGCATCTTCTCATCCAGCTAAACTGCCCCGAGCTGACGCCAGGCCGACAGGCGTCATTGAAACGGAGTCCCAGGGATGACCTAACGCACACTGGCGTTTGGCCTGAACCGCCAAGGTTACGGGAGGGCCGACCGGGGAGCTGCTGCTCTCAAGTGGGCACCATCCGGCTGTTGGAAACAGCTGAGACGTCTGAGCCCGGGATACCAGAAGGCACAGCGTTGGCTGGGTTTGCTGGGTTTCCTGTCAATGACTGCCAGGTCCTCTTGTAGACCAGGCATCTGGAAGTCTGGTCTGATCCACACATTTAAGTCTGGAACAAATTTAGAGGATTTTGAGGATCGAATCTGTGGTTAAAATGCACGGGTGGCACTAGTGACACCCAAGTGCCTGTAGGCATTGTCTTCTAAGCGTTCGAAGAATCTTCTCATTGAACGTGGCCATGCAGTGGCATGGTGCCCCGTGTGGCTCTGAGGATGTTTCCAGGTAGACCCACCCCCCCGCCAGAGTCAGACACACTTGACTCTGAGTTGGGACTGAGCTCTGTGTTTTCCCCCACGTGACTTGCACTTGGCTGGGAGGAATGACCCCAGAGGCTAAGGTTCTGCACAAAAAGACTCCCTTTGTCCGTAGGTAAGGAGGAAGATGATGCCAGCATCAGGCAATGGGGCATACTGATTGTCGTGGGGAGGGGAGTGCTCCGTCTAAATATCTGACTCCTGTATTTCATTACCACGCTGATGCTATCACAAAGATGGGAGGGAGGGCTATGTTTCTAGTCAATCTAGATATTTCAAAAAGGGCTAGATTCAAGATTGTTAAAACTGTGTATCGGCCAGGGGCAGCGGCTCACACCTGTAATCCCATCCTTTTGGGAGGCCGAGGTGAGAGGATTGCCTGAACCCAGGAGTTTGAGACCAGCTTGGGCAACTTAGCAAGGCTCATCTCTACAATTAAAAAAATGAGCTGGGTGTGGTGGCGTGCACCTGTAGTCCCACCTACTTGACCGGTTGAGGTGGAAGTATCACCTGAGCCTGGCAGGTCGAGGTTGTGGTGGCTGTGAGCGTGCCACTGCATTCTAGCCTGGGCAACAGAGAAGCTGAAAAAAAAAAAAAAAAAAGGCAAAGCAACAAAAAAACCCTATAATTTCGTATAATTTCATTCAAAATATTTTAGAATTTAATGCTGCTTAATCTCCAAATGTTTTTCGTTTAATTCCATTGTGGTCTGAGAACTACGTATAATTTAAGTAGACAACTAATTTGTAATGAGCAATTTTATTCTTATCAGCAGCATTGAATAAAAGTAGGCTTTGTAAGATTTTGGAAACCTGATGACCTTTGCTTTTAAGAGGCTAAAAATCCTTTCTAGTCTGTCTTTGGTGGGAAAACTTGCTTCTTAATTCTCAGTATGCTGCAATAGGAGAGCCAGAGTAAGTCTCAAATTAAGATTTCTGAGGTTTATCATAAAGATTTTATGAAGTTCATATTATTGAGTGTTTCTTTTGTTTTTGAGTCGGAGTCTCACTCTGTCACCCAGGCTGGAGTGCAGTGGCACATTCACGACTCATTAAAGCCTCGACCTCCTGGGCTCAAGTGATCCTTCTGCCTCAGCCTCCCGAGTAGTTGGGACTACAGGCTCATGCCACCACTTCCGGCTAGTTTTTTGATTTATTTTATCTGGTTTTTATTTCTTTGTAGAGACAAGGTCTTAATACATTGCTCAGACTGGTCTCAAACTCCTGAGCTCAAGCGGTCCTCCCTCCTTGGCCTTCCAAAGCGGTAGGATTCCATGGGTGAGCCACTGAGTCTGGCCATTGAGTTTTAAAAAATTAAACACACCTATGTTCTTCCAGAAACATGGGAGGAAAGAATAGGAGGAAAGAAGGAGAACTTAGGGATACAAGGAGATCTGTCGGGAAAGAGAACACATTTGATGGGCGTGGGAGGCTGGAGGAGTTTGGACCCGGCCAGGCGCCAGGGCTGAAGGCACTCAGTGTGTGTGTTTCCTTGCAGGTGGATATGAGCCCCCCCTTACGAACGTCTTCACCATGCAGTGGTTTCTAACCCTCTTCGCCACGTGCCTGCCCAATCACACGGTTCTGAAGATCTGGGATTCGGTCTTCTTTGAAGGCTCAGAAATTATCCTGCGGGTGTCACTGGCCATCTGGGCCAAGCTGGGCGAGTAAGTGATGCCTGCTTCTGTTCTGTGGCGTGGTGGTGGGGTCCCACGCATTGCATGTTTTGTGCTCTTAGGTGTAGCGCATCCAGAGTTAGCCATGAGGAAAGGGAGAATTGTGGCCCTTCTCGGTGCATTCACCTTCTGACACCTTGGCAGCTGGTTCCTGGCAGATGGCATTTACTGAGGAGGGGGCCAGGTCTTCTCCAGGTGGGGGGTCTGTTGCCCAGGGCAGTGTCCTGGCTGGTTCACTTTTTGTCGGGGTCTCCCTGGACCCTAGTTGGGGAGAGGGAGAGGAGCTTGGAAGAGACGGCCTGAAGGCCTGGAGAGGGTTGGCGGGCTTACTGGTGAATACCACAGTTTGGATTCTATGTGAATCTTAATTTTGTTCTGCCTCTCAGGGCTGTGAGACAATGAAACGAGACATCACATACAAGGCATGGCAGGACACATGGAACTTCTTTCCTTTCATCATGTCATCGTGTCTTAATTCTCTGCTGCAATCTGTTGCTGCCAAGACATGTCACCAAATAGATTTGACTTGTATTCTTTTCTGGTAGAGGGGCTGAAGAACAGGGTATTTTCACACATCTCTGTTGTATTACGATCTTCCATTAACGTTGTACCTTTTGGGTAGTGGAAGAAGCATTGGGATGAAACTGTTTAGTCAACTGAAGAAGCAGCCACGGTTTATTTGTTTTGAATTGGAGTCTCACTCCATGGCCCAGTCTAGAGTGCAGTAGCCTGCTCACGGCCACTCCAGTGTCAGCCTGCTGGGTTCCGGCGATCCTTCTGTCTCGGCCTTCCAAGGAGCTGGAACCACAGGCATGAACTACCCATGCCCAGCTCATTTTTTATTTATTGTTAAGATGAGGTCTCGCCAAGTTGCCCAGGCTGGTCTTGAGCCCACAGTCTCAGGCAATCCACTTGCCTCGGCCTCCCAAAGTGCTGGAATGACAGACTGAACCAGCGAGCCTGGCCACAGCCGTGTTTTTAACGCGTCCTTCTTACCCTCTAGGTGGCTTGAGTGGGCACCGTAGATGACATGTCAGAAAACTGACAGCGCATGAGCAGTATTTTGCCTCAAAACCCTTTTAACCAGCCTTTCTGTTTATGCTAAGTTGCTTCCTGGGAGACTTCCAGTCTCTCTAACTTTTTTTTTCTTTTGCAAAGAAGTATTTACCAACTATCAGTTCAGAGATTTACAAAAGTCGTTATTGCGTGTATCTTTGCACGTCTCACAGCTGTGTCTGTGGCCTTTGTTTTACTGTTCATGCTTCTCCACTGGGCAGATGTCTTCACCTGTCTGGTACTTGGTGTGCCGTTTTCTCATCTTTCGTCTCCTCCCAATAACCACTCTTTCTGCGCCGTGCACTTTTGGCCTCCTCCCCGTCTTGTGAGCTTTCTGAGAGCTGATGGTTTCCCTGGGCATGATGATCCAATGACTGCGTAACTGGTTTAAAGATTCAGGCATAAAGCACTTGACTGTACGATGAGTCAGTGACCATTCCTTTGTGTTCCTTTTTTTGTTTTTGAGTCGGGGTCTCACTCTGTCACCTAGGCTGGAGTGCAGTGGCACCATCCTGGCCACCACAATCTCAACCTTTTGGGCTCAGGTTTTTCTTCCACCTCAGCCTTCCAAGTAGCTGAAACTACAGGCATGTGCCACCTCACCTGGCTAATTTTTAAATTTTTTTGTAGAGATGAGGTCTTGCCATGTTGCCCAGACTGGTCTTGAACTCCTGGCCTCAAGCGATCCTCCCACTTTGGCCTCCCAAAGTGCTGGGATGACAGGTGTGAGCCATCGCACCCAGCTGTCTTTGTGTTAGTTCTTAGTGAGGGAGCAGGAAGAAGTGAGGTGATCCTGGGTTTATTCTCGTCACCTCTAGGATCAGAATGTATTCCTATGATCACCCCAGGGATGTCACCCTGTTGAAATGATAATAGCTACAACTGAGAGCCAGTGCTCATGAGTACTTGCGGCGACTGGCGCCATTCTGCGTGCCCCGGGCTGTAGGCTCACTCCCTCTTCCCTGTCATTCCGTGGAGCCTGGCATTGCATCTCCTGTGGATACGGAGACTGAAGCAGAGAGCCGAGGGCATTGCTGCGAGTCACCCAGTCACTGAGTGGGTGACCTTGATTCTGAATCCTGGTGGCCTGGCCCTAGGGTCTGTGCTAGTAATACCATGATGCTACAAATCATAAGTGGCTGCTGTCTATGGATTCAGGGGACCTGGGAGTCAGACTGACAGGATGGTGACTGGTTCTGAGTTTTAGCTCATTACGATTCTGCATCTTTCGAGCAACTTATTGTGGGGGAGGAAAGACATGCAATGCACGTTGCAGGGACCTAGGGGCATGCCGTGGCGTCGGGCAGTTTAGACATCTCATCTCGGTCAGTTCCAGTAGTCCTGAGAAGCAGATGGGGTCAGTCGCCCTCTCTTCAAGTAAGAGAACTATCCAGGAGGTTTTTTGTTTTTGTTTTTGTTTTTTTAGAGATAGGGTCTCTCTTTATATCCCAGGCTGGAGTGCAGTGATGTGATCACTGCAGCCTTGGACTCCTGGGCTCAAGCAATCCTTCCACTTCAGCCTCCTGAGTAGCTGGGACTACAGGTGTACACCTCCAAGCTTGGTTCATGTTTTAAGGTTTTTGTAGAGTTGGGGGTCTCGCTATGTTGCCCGGTTCAGGCACTCCTCTGGCCTCAGCCTCCCAAAGCACTGGGATGACAGGCATGAACCACCATGCCCAGCTGCCAGGAAGAACCATGCAGCACACAGGTCTCTCTGGCATGTACACACTTGAGCAACACAGGTGCCTTGTGTGTGGTATCTGTGGGCCCTGTCCTCTTGCCTTGGCTTCTGGAACTTGGGACTTTGGAATTTCCACCTTTCACTCCCCAGAGGCTCTTCTGGGACATGCGAGCCGTGGCCCCCGTCCTCCCCACCCCTCCCCGTGTTTCTCTCTCTGGGTGCCCCTCTCCTCCCCTGCTGCTCGGCTCACTCCGTCATCGTCTCGTGCCTGGCCCATCGCACTCGCACCCGGTGTCTGCCGCGCCCCCTCCAGGCTGACATGCCAAGGCCACAGCTGTTCTCTCCCTCCCTGGTTCAAGCCTTCTGGTGACTTGGGCTCTGAAGAGGCTCGGCTGCCACGTGGGGCCTCTGTGGCCTGCCTTCTGCCGCCTCCTCCCTCAGCTCCACCGGCTTCCCCCACGTGCAGCCACATGCCCTACGTACACCCACCACCCCGCTCGCGTGCAACTGCAACTCCCACGCTGGCCGTGCAGCACTGCCTGTAGTTTCCAGAGTGGGCCGTGTCTCCAGCATCCGTGTTGGGGGAATACCTTTTCTTCCCATCAGCCTGAAGCACATTTCTTTCTTTTTTTTTTGAGTTGGAGTCTTACTCTTGTCACCCAGGCCGGAGGGCAGTGGCATGCTCACGGCCACCGCAGCCTCGACGCACACCACCACGCCCAGCTAATTTTTGTGATTTATTGTAGAGACAAGGTCTCACCAAGTTTCCCAGGCAGTCCTCTCACCTCTGCCTCCCAAGGTGCTGGGTTGACAGGCTGAGCCACTGTGCCCGGCCTGAAGCACATTTCTCAAAGCTCATCTCAGGCACAGCTTCTCCTCTCACCTCCCGGCGTGAATGTAGTCCCCTCTTCATTTATGCCCACACGCTCCTCTGTGTATTCGTGATAATAATATTCGTGATGATACTTCAGCCCCTTACTGCATTTATTTATTTACGGGATGGCAGCTGGGAGATGAGAACACCCGAGCCTGAGGTTCTTCTGTCTCCGTGTGTGTTTTTGGCGACCCGTGGACACCCCCTACACGTGTGCCTCGGCATGTAGGTCTCATGGCTGATGGGCACGGGGTCATCCCACCCCACAAGGGACTTTGCGGAGATGAAGCAGAGATGTCTGGTCCTCCCTGCTCTGGGATGCTCCTTTTTTCCCCTCCTAGAAGAAAGGTTAAACTATGACCTGCCGCCCAGGTTGCAGATGTCAGAGTCTCTCTTTGCGTGTGGAAGTGAATGCCAGACACAGGGTATCGTCCAGCAGGCAGCAGCACCACGAAGAGACTCTGGAAGTTCTGCTGGTGAAAACCTCCCGGGACCCACGGACCGTGCAACCAAGCGCTGGCCTTTTCATCCTTGGCTTCTGCTTTTGGAGTGTGGCTTCAGTCTGTTAGTGGGATCCATGTTTGGATTAAGACTAGCCCACACCCTGCAGAGGACGGCTGTCCTTCACGGGCCCGCTCTGTGGTTGTGACTTCCAGGCGGTGGTGGGTGTGCTGATGTCTCCAGCATGTCCCACGGAAACAGAAAAGATGCCTCAGTGGCCAGGGGAGCCATGAGGAAGACCCATGAAGACCCATTCTGTAACAAGCACCTTGGAGTGGCTTTGGTATTTTTATTTTAAAATTTCTTTTTCTGTATTTATTTTTTGGGGTCTCCTGTCCAGGCTGGAGTACAGTGGCATGATCGTGATGGTCATGGCTCACGGCAGCCTCCACCTCATGGACTCAGGTGATCCTTCCACCTCAGCCTCCTGAGTACCTGGGACTACAGGCGTGTGTCACTGCCATGCCCAGCTAATGTTTTCTTTTTTTTGCTTTTTGGTAGAGAAGAGATCTCTGTGTTGCCCAGGCTGGTCTCAAACTCCTGGCTACAAGCAATCCTCCTGCCTTGGCCTCCCAAAATGTTGGGATGACAGGTGTGAGCCACTGCACTGGGCCACTTGGTATTTTTAACTCTTTTCTCCACACACAGTGGGCCGTGCAGTGAGTGCGTCTCTGGGTGTTGGTTTTTGCCAATGGCTGCCATGGTTGGTTAGATGGCGGGAGGTAACACGTCAGTTTGTGCCCATGGCCCGTAGCCGTCATGCAGCAAGGGCGCCCTCAGCGAGACCTTTCTGTCTTCCTTCGTCCAGGCAGATAGAGCGCTGCGAGACGGCGGACGAGTTCTACAGCACCATGGGGCGCCTCACCCAGGAGATGCTGGAGGATGACCTGCTGCACAGCCATGAGCTCATGCAGGTGGGTGGCGGCGTGGCAGAAACTCACGCAGGTGGGTGGGGACATGACGAGATCATGAGGTGGGCAGATGGCGTGGCCACAAGCTCACGCAGGTGGGGTGGCATGGCCACGAGCCCACGCATATGGGTGGTGGTGTGGCCACAAGCTCATGCGAGTGAGCGGGGGCATGGCCACAAGCTCATGAGGAGAGTGGGTGGCGTGGCCACAAACTCATGCAGGTGGGGGGTGGCGTGGCCATGAGTTCACACAGGTGGGTGGAAGCGTGGCCATGAACTCATGCCGGTGGATGGTGGAGTGGCCATGAGCTCGTGCAGGTGGGTGACAGCAGGGTCATGAGCTCACGCAGGTGGGGGAGCGGCGTGGCCATGAGCTCACACGGGTGGGGGGCAGCTTGGCCACAAGCTCACACAGGTGGGTGGAGGCGTGGCCATGAGCTCATGAGGTGGGTGGGCGGCGTGGCCACAAGCTCACACAGGTGGGGGGTGGTATAGCCATGAGCTCATGCAGGTGGGTGGAGGCATGGCCATGAGCTCAAAGGCAGGTGAGTGGTGCGGCCACAAACTCATGCAGGTCGGGGGTAGCATGGCTATGAACTCACACAGGAGGGTGGCAGTGTGGCATGAACTCAGGCAGGTGGGTGGTGGAGTGGCCACAAGCTCATGCAGGTGGGGTTCAGCACGGCCCCAAGTTTGTGTGGGTGGGTAGCCACGCAGCTCAGGGAACCAGGTGCGCAGGAGTAGCTGGGGCTTGCACAGTGGTCCAGGGGAGTGTGCATGGCCGGCCCTCAGACTTAGGTTTTCAGAGTGACCAAGAGGCTCTGTAATTCGGTAAGAATCCAAGTCATGAGAGGAAGGAAGGGACGGATGATGGATACTGTTGCAGCTTCCATTCACACTGAGTTGCTTGAAGATCATTAGGTGTGATAGCAAGATGAGCTGGAAGAGAAAGGCATCACCAGGTACTTATTCTGGATCGTACTCTTAACTGTTTTTGTTTATTTATTTACCTGAGGTGTGGTCTCGCCCTGTAGCCTGTGCTGAGTGCAGTGACATGACATGGCTCACAGCGGCCTCAACATCCTGGACTCAGGCGATCCTCCTGCCTCAGCTTCCTGAGTAGCTGGAGCCACAGGCACACACCACCACACCTGGCTAATATTTTTTATTTTTTTGTAGTGACAAGGTCTTGCGATGTTGTTGCCCAGGCTGGTCTTGAACTCCTGTCCTCAAGTGATCCTCCCACCTTGGCCTCCTGAAGTGCTGGGATTGGCCGGGCTCGGTGGCTCAGCCTGTCATCCCAGCACTTTGGGAGGCCAAGGCAAGTGGATTGCCTGAGCCCGTGGGTTTGAGACCTGCCCGGGCAACTTGGCGAGACTTTGTCTCTACAATAAACTAAAAAAAAAATTAGCTGGGCATGGTAGCGCATGCCTGTAGTTCCAGCTACTTGGGAGGTTGAGGCAGAAGGATCACCGGAGCCCAGCAGGTCGACACTGGCGTAGCTGTGAGCATGCCACTGCCCTCCAGCCTGGGTGACAGAGTGAGACTTCAACTCAAAAAAAGAAAAAAAAAGTTCTGGGATTACAGACGTGAGCCACTGTGGCCAGCCAGTATTCTTAGCCTCTTGAAAGGGAGACTTGTGGGGAGCAACTGTTTTGGGGAAGGAATTAGTGAGGATGAGAAAAGGAGATTCTTCCAGTCAGCCTCTTGATGTATTTGTTTTGCCCACATTTTAAACTCAGGGGATGACATATTCATCATACATTTTAACGTGAAAGGCTGACGGCATTGGTTGTCTCTGGTCTGTTACTCTCTCTGGTCATATCCATCAAGTCACTGATCTTGGCTGCGCATGTAGACAGGCAGGTGGTGTATTCCCTCTGCTCCTGCTGGGCTCTACCGCGCGCTGGCCGCCTGGCTCTCCTGTAGCTCACTCTGCCTCTGTCCAGCTGTGAGTCTTGTCCAAGCCTGTTCTCGGCCCCTGGTTGCTTGCTTCTTTGTGACTTCTCTCTCCTTTGTCTTGGCCTCAGCCTCCACCTTGGGTGTTGGGCTCCACACCCAAGGTGGTGCTTGGTGCTGGGGCTCAGTCTGCAGATGTGCACATGAAGACTCAGGCGCTCACTTAGGGCCCGGGCGAGACACTTCCCTGCCTTGCTGTCCCCAGCACGCCTGCAGCCTCTCGGAGTCATTGCTCTTGGCGCCTGCTGTCTGCTTGGTTGAGAATGTCGAACCCCTGCTAGAGCCTCCTTGGCCGCACGTGTTCTTGTCTCAGCCCTCCCTGGCGCCCCGTCCCTTCTTCCTCCCTCCCTGTCTGTCTTGAAGGACACATGTCCTGTCCGCCCTGACCCATGTGCTCGGCTCCCAGCTCTTCTCAAGTGCCTGGCTGTGACCCCAGCCCTTCTCTCTCGGGGATGTGCCTTCTGCTGGGTGCCACTTGATGTCCACGCTGGGCATCTTCCGCGTCCGAGGTCCTGGGCATCCATCCCACAGACCTGCCAGGTGTGATGTCCTCCCTTCTGGCTCACACGTGGAGCTCAGCAGCCACTTGTGGTGACAGCACCAAGTGTGGGTTTCCCAGCTTCACAGCCGGTACGCTGGGCAGCTCTGCGTGAAGCTGCCTCTGCTGCCATGGTCCTCCTCCTCTTCCCCTTTGTCCCTGGGCCCTAGTCTTGCCAACTCCAACCATCTTGTGTCCTCGAAGACGTGGCGGGGATGGCGCCTCCCCGGCCTGTGTCCTCTCTGCCTGGTCTCTCTCCTGCCCCCATGCTGTCACGCCCCGCTTCCTGGTGCGGATGCCATCTCCTGGTGACAGTTGCGGACAGTCCCAGCTGGAATTGTCCTGCGGTCTGAGAGCACGGCACCTTCTTGTGCCATCCCGTGACCCTTCAGTGGGCCCAACCTTGGTTGAAGCTGCATCTCACTCCTGGCGGCCCTGAGCTTTGCCCTCCTGCTCGCGGCTGAATATGCAAATTGACTGAGCAGACATGTCTTCAGACTCGGTGGTCGTTTCTGCCTTTTCATTTATGGTGTTTGTATGCGTGGCCGGGCCCTCCTCCCCCCCCCTTGTGCCTGTGCAGCCCGCATTTGCTGCCGGGGGGATCATCCGGCTTCCTGCCCTGTCACTGGGTTGTTCAGTGCTTCCTTGGCGCTGAAGATGGGAGGCCACGTGCTCATCCTCATGCTCTGGCCTCCACATCGGCCTCTACAGATGCTCATGGAGCATCTCCAAGTGTCGGAGGTTGTCCAGACGCCGGGACACAGCAGACAGGAAAGCAGCGGACTGCTCTCGGGAGCTGAGGGCCCCCTGTATAAGGGCGAGGGATGGGCGCCAGCCAGCTGTGCCTGGGCGCTGGGGCCAAGGACGGGGAAGGACACATCCGGGCTGGGTGGGTGAGATGGGCGGGGAGGACATCAGGGAGGCCTCCCGAGAAGAGCTGCGGGGCTGGCTTTCCCTTGGAAGGTGAGTTGGCGTTGGCTAGGCTGTATGTGCGGGTGTGAGTGCACACAGGTGTGAGGGTGTGTGTGTCCAGATGCACACACAGATAAGAGTATATGAGAGAGGTGTCGGATGCCATCTTTGTCCCTAGGAATTCCCATCTTCGGTCTTTTTTTTTTTTTT
>NW_007075221.1:190775-204084 GCF_000164805.1 Carlito syrichta
TGGCCACCCTAGTGTTGCCCTGCTGGGCTCCAGCCATCCTTCTGCCTTAACATTCCAAGTAGCCAGAACTACAGGTGGAACTACAGTGCTACCACGTCCGGCTAATTTTTGATTTATTGTAGAGACGAGGTCTTGCCAAGTGGCCTGGGCTGGTCTCAAACCCGCGGACTCAGGCCATGCCTTCGCCTTGGCCTCCCAAAGTGCTGGGATGACAGGCTGAGCCACCAAGTCCGGCTCCATCTTAGGTCTTAGGAGAAAGGACCCCTTGTCTGCCCTCCTTAAGAGACACCTGGAGGCTGGGGGTTGATCGACGAGATTCCGTTTTGGAGGCCTTTCTCCTGTTGAGGAAAACATCTGTGTGGAGATGAACTGAACTTGAGTTTACACAACTTGTGTTTCATGTTGCTTCTAAAGCATGGCAGTAATAAAATCGGAGCTATAATTCCTTGTCACCAGTGCCTAAATATAAATGTCTATTAAAGAGTATGCCAGTAGTTCAGATGGTAAAGAGACTTGTTAGTGTTTCTTGACATCATAGAATGCTCAGGAGGGAAATGGTGAATGTCATTTCAAGCCACTTTCTATTTTGTATTCATTCTTTAAAAAAAAAAAATTTCAGGCTGGACATGGTGGCTTACACCTATAATCTCAGCACTTTGGGAGGCCAAGGTTGTTTGAGCTCAGGAGTTCAAGACTAGTCTGAGCCGGGCTCAGTGGCTCAGCCTATAATCCCACACTTTGGGAGGCTGAGGTGAGTGGATTGCCTGAGCCCATGGGTTCGAGACCCGCCTGGGCAACTTGGCGAGACCTCATCTCTACAATAAATTTTTTAAAAAAATTAGCCAGGCGTGGTAGTGTGCGCCTGTAGTGCCAGCTACTTGGAAGGCTGAGGTGGAAGGATCGCCAGAGCCCAGCAGGTTGAGACTGCAGTGGCCGGGAGTGACCACTGCACTCCAGTCTGGGTGACAGAGTGAGACGCCAACTCAAAAAAAAAACACTAGTCTGGGCAACATAGTGAGACCATGTCTCAATAAAAATATTTTTAAAAATTAGCCAGCATGGTGGTGCACACCTGTAGTCCCTGCTACAGGGGAGGCTGAGTGGGAGGATCACCTGAGCCCAGGAGCTCGAGGGGAACCATGATGGTGCTGCTGCATTCCAGCCTGGGCGACAGAGTGAGACCCCAATTTAAAAAAAAATGCAGGCCGGGCTCTGTGGCTCAGCCTGTCATCCCAGCACTTTGGGAGGCTGAGGTGAGTGGATTGCCTGAGCTTGTGGGTTTGAGACCTACCTGGGCAACTTGGCAAGACCTTGTCTCTACAATAAACCAAAAATTAGCCAGACGTGGTAGCGCATGCCTGTAGTTCTGGCTCGTTGGAAGGCTGAGGCAGAAGGATCACCGGGGCCCAGCAGGTCGAGGCTGCGGTGGCCAGGAGCATGCCACTGCCCTCCAGTCTGGGCAACGAGTGAGACTCCCAACTCAAAAAAAAACAAAAAACAAACAAACAAAATGCGGTAGTTGTGATCTGGCCGTGGTAGGCTGTCAGTCTGTCACAATGACTCCAGATGAAAAACGTGGTCCAGTGGAAGGTCTTTATTTTTGAGCTGGGGATGGGGAAGGCTCCCCCCAGCCCACCCCCGTTTCGGGCTTCCCCATGTCTCTCAGTCCTTGGTGCCACACTTAGGGTTTTGCTGGGTTTTCTCCGCAGCACTCTCTCCTTACTAGCAGCGGTCATTTTTATGTTTGTTTTTCATCAGTCATGCTGAGGAAATTGGGGAGTGCTGATGAAACGGTGCTTCTGGGTTTCAGCGGGACTTTTGACCAAGTCCCCTGTGAATTCCTCAGGGCCTGGAGAGCAGAGTTAGTGCAACGCCATCAGCAGAGGGTCTGCAGCTGCTTGGAAGCCCACCCAGAGTGTTTGTGGATGGCTCCCTGCCGTCTGGAGGGGGACCCCACCAGCCACAACAAGGGACGGTCACCTCTCCCTCTAGCCGCAGGATGGAAGCAACAAGGGTGTGGATGCATGTTTCGTAGAAGGATAATGTTTGATTAATTAGTCCCATCAAAACGGAAACCATCTGCTCTGCAAAACAGGGTGTGCCATAACCAGCGCTTCTGAGCTGCACCCTGGCGGCCGTCTGTTGAGACGTCCTGGAAGGGAACTTGCTTCGGAGGGGCATTGTACCCCATTTTGCTTAAATCCCCCTCCAGTCCAGTGATGCTTTGTTTTTACCACATTTCACCTTGGGGGTGATTAAGTGAAGTCACTTTCCTGGAACCTGTTGCACATCTCCAATTCAAAAAGTCTACGGGCTCTGGGGTGCCCTGAGCACTCACGCTCCCGGGAGTGAGCAGGCCCCAGATACGTGACACACCTCACAGAAGTGAACGGACGTCTGTGAAGAAACGCCATAGACGAGCTTGTTTCAGGAACACGGATTTCTTCCCTGACGGACTCACTAAAGGAAGTGACCATGGAAGGAGGCGCTAAAGTGTGCGAGCACAGCCCAGTCAGTGCTCCCGGGTGTCTCTGACTGAGCGGCTCCTGCAGGGGCTCGCTGGGAGCTGGACCCTGTGCCCCGGGGAAGGAGGGGTTGGAGTCGGGAAGGAGGGGCCCACATTCTTCTCTGGTCAGCTTCCTTCCCAAGGCTAGAGGAGGCCGCCTGCCGATAGAGACCTTGTCACCAAACTGGCAGAAACAAAGCACAGGTCACTCACCCAGGGTCTCTAATTAAAGACATCTTGGCCGGGTGTGGCAGCTGCTGCCTGTTATCCCAGCACTTGAGTTGCTGAGGTGGGAGGATTCCTTGGGGCCAGAAGTTTGAGACCAGCCTGGACAACACAGTGAGACCCCCCTATCTCTATTATATATATATATATTTTTTTTTTTTCTTTTTTTTTTTAAGACATCTTATTTCACTTCTAAGGAATTTTGAAATCTTAGCATTAACAACTTCATCTTTTAGAGTGGACTCCAAAGGATTCAGATTTATTCCCTCACTCCCTCCCTCTCTTTTTTTCTTTCTCTCTCTCTCCCTCCCTCCCTCCCTCCCTCCTTCCCTCCTCTGTTGCCCAGTCTGGAGTGCACTGGCACCATCGTAGCTCACTGCAGCCTCACTTGAACCTGGGCTCAAGTGGTCTTCCCACCTGAGCCTCTCAGGTAGCTGAGACTATAGGTGTGTGCCACCATGCCTGGCTGATTTTTAAATTTTTTGGAGAATGGGGGTCTCGCTATATTGCCCAGGCTGGTCTTGAACTCCTGGCCTCAAGCAATTCTCCTGTCTCGACCTCCCAAAGCATGGGGATTGCAGACATGAGCCACCACACCTGGCAGAATGTGTGGGTTCTTGAATGTCAAAACCAAGTCTCTAAATTGTTAAGGAAAAAATTGCACGAGTGAGGGGCAGGCTGACTCTGGACCCAACTGTGAGCTCACCTTTGGGATATGACGGTCAGACGCGGTAAGGCCGGGGCTGCTCCCAGCGAGCTCTGAGGAGAAGCTCAGCCTGTAATCCCACGCCTTTGGGAGGCTGAGGTGAGTGGATTGCCTGAGCCCGTGGGTTTGAGACCCGCCTGGGCAGGCGAGACCTCATCTCTAAAATAAATCAAAAAATCAGCCGGGTGAGGTAGCGCATGCCTGTAATTCCGGCTACTCGGAGGGCTGAGGCGGAAGGATCACCGGAGCCCAGCAGGTTGAGGCTGTGGTGGCCGGGAGTGGCCATTGCATTCTAGTCTGGGCAACAGAGTGAGACTCCAACTCAAAAAAAAAAAAAAAGAAGCCACACACAGATCTCAAGTTGGGGTGCTGACGAGACTCTCCCAGGGCATGTGGAGCTGACCTGGTTGGAAGAGCGGGGAGGGAGGGCTTTGGCAGGGGTGCTGTGGGATGCCTTCGTGAGCTCAAGGGACACGAGGGTTTCCTCTGACCACATTATTAATAAAATTATGCCAAGAATTTCAAGCATGCAGAATGTATTACAGGTTGGGTTCTGTGGCTCATGCCTGTAATCCCAGCTCTTTGGGAGGCTGAGGTGGGAGGATTGCTTGAGCCCAGGAGGTGGAGGTCAGCCTGGGCAGCATAGCCAGACTTCATCACTATAAAAAATGAAAAAAAAAAAAAAAACCGAGCATGGTGTCACATGCCTGTTGTCTCAGCTACTTGGGAGGCTGAGAAGGAAGAATTGCCTGAGTCCAGGAGGTCGAGGTTATGGTGAGTGGTGATTGTGCCACTGTACTCCAGCCTGGATGACAGAGTGAGACCCTGACTCAAAACAAAACAAAACAAAATGCCTTAAGAACAATATGACAAAACCTATATACACACCACCCAATTTAAAAAAATAAAAATTACCAGCATGGGTGGGCATGCTCACGGCTTCTCCCCAATCTTACGCTCCCTCCCCTCTCAGAGGGAGCTGTGGTCTGAGTTCTTGCCCTCGTTTTTTGGATGAGGATAGAGAAGCCCTGAAAGGTCAGGAACGGCCTCATCACACACTCCAGGCTCATGGGCGCTGCAGGACACCTTCTGCTTCTTGGTTTTTTTCAGGGAGGGAGGGCGGGTGCAGTCTACTGTTTGTAAGTCTGTGCTGCCTTTGGGGTGTGGTTAAGTGAAGAGCATCTGTGATAAAATCCGCTCAGAGACGCGATGTGGCTTTGCGTGATCAGCAGGGCAGTACTGTCACTGGCTTGCTTGGAACCTTGGGCATTTACACCGCAAGGTGTCCGTGGCTACCATCAAGCTCAGGGGCCATCGGATGTACAGGCAGCTAGAATCAGCGCCGCAGGGGACTGTCACGGGGTGGCGCTGAGCTCTAGAAGGCAGCAGTGGCACTTTAACTGGCTTCAGAGCCCCCCTTTGACCACTTGCCCATATCAGACACCGCCTGTGTCTCCAGAAAAATAGTCCTGCTGGAGGGAAAGACTCCCCTTCAAAGCATTCTCCCAGGAAAGCATCATTGGGGTGTTTGGCTGGCTTTCTGGGAGATTTGAAAATGGGACTAATAGATGCTTTTTTGATGAATGAGACCCTGAAGGATTGAAGTAATATATTTGGAGCTATTAAATTTTAATAAAAACAAGAGGGCAAATAAGATGACTTTCCTCTTGCTGCTGGCATGAGGTGGAAGTACAGGTTGGTTGGAGTACAGGTGCTTTTGCCCATTTTTATTTACAGATTTTTTTTTTTTTCTTTTTTGAGTTGAAGTCTCACTCTGTCGCCCAGACAGGAGTGCAGTGGCCGCTCCCGGCCACCGCAGCCTCGACCTGCTGGGCTCCGGCGATCCTTCTGCCTCAGCCTTCCGAGTAGCCGGAATTACAGGCATGCGCTACCTCACCCGACTGATTTTTTGATTTATTGTAGAGATGAGGTCTCGCTGCCCAGGCGGGTCTCGAACCCACGGGCTCAGACAATCCTCTCACCTCAGCCTCCCAAAGGCATGGGATTACAGGCTGAGCCACCGAGCCCGGCTTATTTATAGATTTTTAACGGCATGGGTTTTACAGGCAGCTAGAATCAGCGCCGCAGGGGACTGTCACGGGGTGGCGCTGAGCTCTAGAAGGCAGCAGTGGCACTTTAACTGGCTTCAGAGCCCCCCTTTGACCACTTGCCCATATCAGACACCGCCTGTGTCTCCAGAAAAATAGTCCTGCTGGAGGGAAAGACTCCCCTTCAAAGCATTCTCCCAGGAAATGCTTTTTTTTTTTTTAAAAAATAACACCTAACAATTTTCGCCTAGATCTCACTCACAGCCATTTGAAAAGGTGGGATCTCTGAAGAAAACTTACAGCTGCTCACAGGATCATCTACTAGGACTTAATTTAATCCAGAAGGCTGGCGTTAAATGTCTATAAAAATCAGTAAACAGGTCAGGCACGTGGTTCATGCCTGTAATCCTAGTACTTTGGGAGGCTGGAGCCCAGGAGTTCAAGACCAGCCTGGGCAACACAGCGAGACCCTCTCTCTACAAAATAATATAAAAATTAGCCAGGGGCGGTGGTACGTGCTTGCATTCCTGGCTATGATGCAGGCCTAGGCAGAAGGATTGCCTGAACCCAAGAGGTCAAGGATGCCGTGAACCATGATCATGCTGCTGCACTCCAGCCTGGGTGACAGAATGAGACCCTGTCTCAAAAAGAATGCTAATTATAATTCAGCAGTGAAAGCTGTGAGAAATACGTAGCCATATGGAGATGTTTGTGGGTTCTTGGTTACAGAAGAGATGGAAGGTGCGGCTGCCAAGCCCCCCTCTATCACGTGATGGGGGACGATGCCCTGCTCCCCTTCCCCGGTCTCCCAGTGAGCGTGCCGCGGTTGCTGCTGGTTGACCTGATGCTCATCGTGGCGTCCTGGGATTCTTTTGTCTTTCTCTAAAGTGGACATTGAAGTGACAGAGGAGGACCTCGTCACATTCCGCCGAACACGTGTGTCTTTGCAGGACGGAGGAGAGATGGTTGATGGGAGGAGCGTGGTGGGAGGCCCTGCTGAGGACGTGGCGTCTTTGCTTCTGTTTTCCAGACGGTGTACTCCATGGCCCCATTCCCTTTCCCGCAGTTGGCGGAGCTGAGGGAGAAGTACACCTACAACATCACCCCCTTCCCGGCCACCGTCAGGCCTGCCTCGGCTTCTGGGTAAGGCGCTTTGGGTTTTTTCTCCTTGTTGTTTTCGTGATGGAAGACTCAGTGCCTTGACTAGTTGTTGTCAATTCATATTTCTGAAGCCCTTGACACGTGCTCAAGGTAAGCTGGTACTAAAAGCGGGACGTCTCTTTCCCAAAGAATTTTGGACTAAGTTAAGAGAGATTTGTAAAGTGTGTTTTCCAGAGAAGGTTGAAACACACACTGAGGGCTATTTAAAGGCTTCAAGGAGTCATCGTCTCAGTTGTGAGGAGCGTACGGACTGGTGCGAGAGAGGGAGATCAGTGCATTGAAAATACCATAGAGACCAGAGTGACAAGTACATGGCCAGGAACTTAGCATCTGAGAGGTTGGCATGGAAAATCCGCGGTGGAAAGACAGGCTGCTTCATAAATAGGTGGTGGGTCCTGACCCCTCCTCCAGAAAGGAGGAGGATTAGAGTTGGACCTCAGACACACATCAGGTCAACTCCACATGGGCAAAAGCATTAAATGGAAAAAATGAAGTCATAAAATTAGCAGAAAAAATGTGGAAGGATTCCTTTAGTTCTTTGGAGCTGGAAAGGCCTTAATAACGGACTTTGCATCTTTTAAAAAGAAAAAAATTAATTTAAGTACTTTATTTTATTTATCTATTTTTGTATCAGGGTCACCCAGGCTGGAGGGCAGTGATACAATCATAGCTCACCGTAGCCTCAAACTCCTGGGCTCAGGTGATCCTTCCATCTCAGCTTCCCTAGTAGCTGGGACAACAGGTGTACACCAACAGGCCCAGCTGATTTTTTTTTATTTCTCATAGTGGCAAGGTCTTACTATGTTGCCCAGGCTAGTGTTGGACTTCTGGGCTCAATCAATCTTCCTGCATCAGCCTTCCAAACTGCTGGGATTACAGGCATGAACCACTGCACCCAGCCCAATTTTTTAATTTTTTTTTTGTAGAGATGAGGTCTTTCTATATTGCCTAGGCTGGTCGTGAACTCCTGGGCTCAAGTGATCCTCTCGTCTTAACCTTGCAAAGTACTGGAGTTACAGGCATGAGCCACCATGCTTAACAAATTTAAGTACTTTAAAAATAGTTTTCTGACTGGGCATGGTGGCTCAAGCCTGTAATCCCAGCACTTTGGGAGGCCAAGGCAAGAGGATTGCCTGAGCCCAGGGGTTTAAGACTAACCTGGGCAACTTGGTGAGACCTCATCTCTACAAAAAATAAAAAAATTAGCTGGGCATGGTGGCGCATGCCTGTAGTTCCGGCTACTTGGAAGGCTGAGGGGGAAGGATTGCCTGAGGCCAGCAGGTCGAGACTGTGGTGGCCACGAGCATGCAACTGCACTCCAGCCTGGGTGACAGAGTGAGACTCCAACTCAAAAAAAAAAAAAAGTTTTCTATATGACAAAACCAGAACAAAACAAGATGAAACCTCCAGAACCAGACACAAAAATATTTGTGGAAGAATATTTTTAACTTACTCTACAAAATAGGGAATGATGCTGCTAATATATAAAAATTCCTAGGAATCATTAAGAAAATGGCCGTCCAATGGAAAAACAATGAAAGAATAGAAATAGGCAGTTTACATTTAACAACCAAAAAAAATTATTGGTACTGAGGAATACCACGTAAAGCCAGAAATTGAGATTCTGGTTTTAGCGATTCTGGTTTTTGCCTACTTATCAGACAGGCAAAAGTTCAAAAGCTTGGTAACACATTCTGTGGATCAGGCTCTGAGGAAACAGATACTCGTATACATTGGGGCGAAAGGTTCACCACTGCAGGTATATGGCAGAAAATTTGGCAGTGTCTGCCAAAATTACCAATACATAAGTCGTTTGACTCAGCAATTCCATTCTCATGAATTTTCCTACGTATGTATTTGTGCATGTGCAAGACACAGTATGTATCAGGTTACTTATTGCAGTTTTGTTTATACAGTAAGTCCCCTACATACGAACCTTCAAGTTATGAACTTTAACGATGCATACCTGCGTTTTTTTATGTATTGTTTCTCTCCACCAGGTGTCAATCTAGCCTGTTAAATACACACAGTACTCTAGAGCTAATTGTGCAAGTTGGGTATCTAGGCTTACTTTGTTGGACTTAAAACAAATTGGACTCACAAACACACTCTTGGAACAGAACTTGTATGTTGGGGACTTCCTGTAATAGTATCATCTTGGAAATCCCAGGTGTGCACCATTGGCAGCTGGCTTCCTACCATGGGCTGTGGACTTGCACACAAACACCTCTAAGATGGGATAAGGAAGCTTTTGTATAAATATAGCAAGGTTTCTTTTTTCTTAAATTCCTTATTTTAAAGCTGTAGGGTACAGTTCAGGGTTACAAAGTTATACAAATGCTTATAGGTGGGTATCCTTGTTGATGAGGTATGCCTCTCCTTCCCTGACAGTTTCCCACTACTGCCAACCCCTTTCTTATAGTATTATGATAATCGTTCAAGGTCTACTTATGAGTGAGAACATGTGGTACTCAGTTCCTTGTTTCTGTGATAGTTCACTGAGTATGATGGTCTCCAATTCTATCCAATTTGCTGCAAAGTCCATGATTTTGTTCTTTATGGCTCATAATATTCCATTATGTATATGTACCACATTTTAAAAAATCCAGTCTACTTTCAATGGTCAGCACAGTTGGTTCCATGTTTTTGCTATTGTGAATAGTGCTGCATTAAACGTGCATGTACAAGTATCTTTTTTGTAGAGTGATTTGAGTTCTTCCAGGTATATTCCCAGAAGGGGGATTGCTGGGTCATATGGAAGGTCGTATGTATAGCTCTTTTAGGAATCGCCACACCGTTTTCCAGAGAGGTTGCACCAGTTTGCATTCCCACCAGCAGTGTAGAAGTGTTCCCTTTTCTCTGCATCCTCGCCAGCATCTGTTGTTTGTTTTATTGATGATGGCCATTCTTTCTGGGGTTAGGTGGTGTCTCACTGTGGTTTTGATTTGCATTTCTCTGATGATTAATGCAGCTGAGCACTTTTTCATGTGTCTGTTGGCTGCTCGTATCTCTTCTTTTGAGAAGTGTGTATTCATGTCTTTGGCCCACTTTTTTTTTTTTTTGAATTGGAGTCTCCATCACCCAGGCTGGAGTGCAGTGGCAAGCTCACGACCACCCACTGTCGACTCGCTGGGCTCCAGTGATCCCTCTGCCTCAGCCTTCCAAGTAGCCAGAACTACAGGTGCATGCTACTGCAGCCGGCTAATTTTTGATTTATTGTAGAGATGAGGTCTCGCCAAGTTGCCTGGGCTGATCTTGAAACCATGGGCTCAGGCAATCCTCTCATCTCGGACCCCAAAGTGCTGGGATGACAGGTTCTAGCCACTGTTCCCGGCCCTTTTGCCCACTTTTTAATGGGGCTGTTTGATTTTTGGAAAGGTTTCGTTTATGAATAAGTTACAAGGTGCACTTGTTCTGTTTTGTTCCAAAGGGAAGAACTCTATAAGTATGCTAATATTTATGCAAAAAGAGAAAAATAAAACTATATAGTCCTATTTGCTTATCTAAATACAGGGAAACCAAAGAACACGTGAGCCCCTCGGTGGCATGGGTGCTGGGCAGCAGTTGGACAGGGATGAGAGGGAGACTTTTAATGCATCATATATGAGCCGTATCATTGTATCTAAACTGTATATACGGCATTTAAACCATGTGGCTGTATTGTTCAAAATACCACGATTATCTTTGAATATTTTTTCTCCTTTTATGTTCTCCAAGACGACACAGTAAGGTCAGAGACAGTGATGAAGAGAATGACCTAGACGATGAAGATGCTATCGTCAACGCAGTGGGGTGTCTTGGGCCATTCAGTGGGCTCCTGGCGCCCGAACTGCAGAAGTTCCAGAAGCCGATGAAAGGTAAGGAGAGGGCCCTGGAGTTAGACAGTCACAATGTCACAAAGTGCTGGCCACTCCAGCAGGGGTATTTTTACTGTGGCTTTTAGATGCCTTAGGAATTTCCTGAACTGGCTACCACTGACCAAAGTCTTTATTAAGACATCCTCTCTGTTGTTTTATCATTCAGTAGGGCCTCTCTCTATTTTGTGTTGCACGCATGATACACATTTCTTTTTCTTCTTCTTTCTTTTTTTTTGAGTTGGAGTCTCACTCTGTCGCCCAGGCTGGAGTGCCATGGCACCCTCACGGCCACCCCAGTCTCGACCTGCTGGGCTCTGGCAATCCATCCACCTCAGCCTTCCAAGTAGTATGGGCTACCATGCCCAGCTTTTTTATTTATTGCTGAGATGAGGTTTCACCATGTTGCCCAGGCTGGTCTTCAACCCATGGGCTCAGGCAATCCTCTCGCCTTGGCCTCCCAAAGTGCTGGAGTGACAGGCTTGAGCCACCACTCCCGGCCTCTTTTTTCTTTATGGTGACTTTTGCTTCCCATTCTTCTGATTCAGTTTTGTGTGTTCAGTTCCTGAGCCCAGAGCCAGGCACATGGTCGAGGCTGAATACATTCTCACCTGAGTTTAACTGAATTCGTTCTAGACTGGTTTTTCTTCCTGTAGGATTAAACTTCAAATCCAAGACATGGTAGCCACCACTTGAATTTCCTCAATGACAAGAAGCTCATAATTTCACAAGACACTTTGCTAGAATCTTCCCCTTCATCTACAGTTTCTAGGTGCAAAGAGAACCTCTCCCTACCAGTTTACAGATAGTTCTTCCCTTTGGAGCAAAACAGAACATGTCTACTACCTGATGTCTCTTCAGATCTTGGAGGACAGCTGTTACATCCCCCAGAGCTTTCTCAAAGGCCCAGCATTTCTTGAAACGTTTCTCTTAAGGTCTGACTTCTAGGCCTTTCATATTCTGCCCATGTACCTTGAGGTAGCCTGTCACTTGGCAACGCTCCTCAGAAGACGTGGCCCCGAATCAAGTGCCATGGTTGGCTTGTGGCCGCCCTGTGGTGGGGCACTACCAGTGTCATGAGTTCTTCGGAAGCAGGCTTGGCCTCCCACCACGTCCTCTCGCATCTTGGTGGCAGCTCTGGCTGTAGGGCATTCATGCCACCTCTTCTAGCTGGAAAACCATCCTTCTCGCTCACGGAGAGAGGATACAGACTGGCTGGTGGGACCTCTACCTCTTCCTGGCCATGGACTGACCCTCACTGCCCTTCTGAAGTCACAGGGCTGTTGCGCCATTTGTTTGTGTTTTTGTTTGGAGGGTTGCTTTTCTTGGTTGGGATAGTCAAGTCTTCCCCAGACCTCAGCCTGTCTTGTGTTTTGGTCTCCATGGTGGCGGGCTCATGCTGCTTGCTGTGTGCACCCCTGGCGCTCTCCCTTGTCTTCATCAAGGGCTTTTGGAAGTCGGAATCTGATGAGGGTTCTCTTGATTTCCACTGCCCTCTACCCCCTTTGTGGCTGCCTGACTTTTTCAGTTTTTGGTTTCTAGCCATGGGCTCCATCTGTATTTTAATGCTAAAGTTTTTGAATCTGCATTTTGGTAGCCTGGGTGTGTGTTTCCTTTCTTCCCTCTGTTTTTCTTTCTGTGCAGTTATGTGCGCCCGGATGCCATGCTTGCTTCCTCCTAAATTTCATCATTAGTCTTTTCTGTTGATTTTGTACCAATAAGCCACTTCTCTTTAATTTTCTTCTCCTTACAGAAGTGAATTCAGTTAAAAAAAAATAAGTACGTGCATGAGATATTCAGCCTTTGTCCAAGTAACACGTCCAGCAGCTGTGAGGGTAGCTGGAATCTCTCCATCCTTGTTTTGACTGGTCTGACGTCAGTCTTTTTATTTTTTTATTTTTTTGAGAAAGCAGGATTTAATGCGAGGACAGAAAAGCTCTCACAGTGGGAGGGGACCCAGAGGGGTTGCCCGCACGTCAGTCTTACAGGCCGGGCTTTTCCCTTTCTTGGCCCATGCGGTCTGCGGGGATCCGCCCACCCTAGTTGCTCCTCCTTCTTGGATGCCACTTTAATCTATTTAGGAGACCCATCTGCTAGTTGTAGGTGTTATGGGAGCAGAAGCCACCTCAGATGCCACATGGTAGCGGACATGTTTGTTAAGAGAACACAGACTTTCGTGTCTAGTGATACAGCGGTCTGTAGTGCTGACAATTCTATTTAGTGTGCATTACTATTTTTAACTTAAGAAAAATGCTCTTTAGTGACTGTCTAAACTCTACCCACTGGCAGTCCCATATATGTGCTCATGTAGTTGTGTGGAACTCTGCCCACTGATTTTAGAGATCAGGAGTTCCATCTTTCTAGGAGAATCTTAGGAAAAAAGCAGTGATTTTTATTTGAAAGCAATCAGTCTTACGTGTCTACGATGAACACGTTGGCAACAAAATCAAACAACGAACTGACATGGCTCCTTTCAGACCCAGGGTTAGGTTCGTAAGAAAATGCAGAAGTGGGCCGGGCACGGCGGCTCAGTCTGTCATCCCCACACTTTGGGAGGCCGAGGCAGGTGGACTGCCTGAGCCCACGGGTTTGAGACCAGCCCGGGCAACTTGGGGAGGCCTCGTCTTTCCAGTACATCAAAAAAAAAAAAAAAAAATCAGCCGGGTGTGGTGGCTCGTGCCTGTAGTTCTGCCTACTTGAAGGCAGAAGGATCCCTGAAGCCCAGCAGGTCGAGGCTGGGGTAGCCGTGAGCATGCCACTGCACTCCAGCCTGGGCAGCGGGGTGAGACTCCCAGTCAAAAAAAAAAAA
>NW_007075221.1:204104-224610 GCF_000164805.1 Carlito syrichta
CCCCTCCCGCGTCTCTTCCCCCCGGGAACAGATCCGGATGCGCAGAGCCCGAGGCCCAGCAACATCGCAGAGCTGAGTCCCGGGGCCATCAACTCAGGCCGCGGCGAGTACCAGGCGGCCTTCAACAGCATGATGATGGAGCGCATGAGCACGGACGTCCACGCGCTGAAGCGGCAGTACTCGCGCCTCAAAAGGAAGCAGCAGCAGCAGGCCCACCAGGTGTACATCCGGGCAGGTGATGCCTTCTGTGTTGGAGTCCGTCTGGGCTGCGGCCCGCTCGCCAAGCGCCCACGCCATGCTGGGCGGGCCTCGGTCGGCCGGGACGCTCAGCGCTCCCAAGCCCAGCTGGCGGGCCGGCGGCGTCTCTCACCTCGCCTTTTGTGTTGTGTTTTACCAGGCACCAAAGAAGAGAAAGACCGTGGTCCCAGAGACCAGGCGGTGGATGGTACTAAACGTGTCTCTGCCACGTGCCTGGGTGGAGAAGGGTTCACACCACGAGGAGGAGGTGGCAAGGCAGGCAATCCTTGGACTTGAGGAATTCGGGCGCGGTCGCCGCCGACCTGTTGCACATTTGGAAAGCAGATGGAGTCATCTGCGCGCTGCGAGATTAATCTCCATGCTAGTCATTTAGGCAGAATTATAACGTGGTGATCGGAGAAAATGGAAAAAAACCCACAAACCATGAAAAAGCTTGTGCCTTTCTGCTGGGTTAGCAATCCCTTGGGATGTGCTGGTCAGAACACAGTTACATGTGATTGGAAGTGCTCTTTTCCAAGGATTGTCAAGCTTCTTTTTTCAGTTCCCCTAATCCCAGTGCACAGTCTGCTTTCTTGTTTGATCCATGCTGATTTGGGAGTTGGGTTTTTCTTGTTGTTCCGAGTGAAATCCTAATGAAAATAATGCCTGTCCAGAATTAACGGAGGTACAAATCTGACATGTTTCTAAATGGCTTCTGTTCATGTGACTGATCTTGACAAAAACTGAATTACCTTCCCCTCCTCTGGGGGCAGTAGGAGACTTCTTGATGATTCTCTGTATCCTGAATCATTAAGAAAGCAATCACTGGCCGGGCACGATGGCTCACGCCTGTCATCCCAGCACTTTGGGAGGCAGAGGTGAGAGGATTGTCTGAGCCCAGGGGTTCGAGACCAGCCTGGGCAACTTGGCAAGACCTCGTCTCGACAATAAAATAAAAAATTAGCCAGGTGTGGTGGCACGCACCTGTAGTTCCAGCTACTTGGAAGGCTGAGGCGAAAGGATTGCCTAAGCCCAGCAGGTCAAGACTGCGGTGGCCATGAGCGTGCCACTGCCCTCCAGCCTGGGTGACAGTGTGAGACTTTGACTCAAAAAAAAAAAAAAAAAAAAATCATGGAAGAAACTAACAATGACAGCACTTTCATTTTCAAAAACATTGGCACATGCATTTCCTCATTTGACCTTGAAACAAATGCCCAAGGGAGGCAAAGACAGATACCCTGATCTTTTAAATTCGGGGAAATGGTGGTTCAGGAAGGCTTAGCAATTGTCCAGGGTCGTGTAACCATGGCGAGGGGGCAGGTCAGGGCTGGAACCCAGTGTTCTGACTCTTTGTATCATTCCTTTCCAGCTCCCCTGTGTGAGTCTTTGGGTGAGATGGGGGAACAGTTGCCACTGGGGACGCAGCCCACCTAGTGGTTTATGGTCTAGGCAGGGGTCACTGAACATCTGCAGGCCAAACCCTGCCCACACCTGTGTTGTGAACACAGTATTACTGAAACACGGGACACCCAAAGGCTGATGTACTGTCTAAGGCTGCTTTCGCACTACAGTGGCTAAGGGAATCACAAACGGGGCTTTTAAGGAAGAGTTTGCGACCCTTGTTCTAGACCGTGGTGTTTGAGGTTCTCATGAAGGGAGATATTGCTGCTTAGATTGCTGCCCTGGTGCTCAGACCCTAGCAGGCATACAGACCACTCGGGATCTGCTGAAACCGCGTGGTCAGTTGGGAGTCTAGGGTAGGATAGGCAGCACAGGTAGAAAGATTGAACTTGAACTAGAGGCAGAAGACCTCAGCTTCGGAGAGTGAATAGAAGGTGGTGAGGACGGTGGTGGAGGTTTGAGAGGGCAGGAAGTGGAGGTCTTCCAACCTGGGAGCTTCTGTTTTTGTGGAGAAATCAGGGAAAGGTTATCTGGGAGTAACTGGGTGCTTGAAGACAGGAAGGAGGATTTGGGCAGATCACTGGAAGGAGTGGGAGAGGGCAGGGAAAGGGTAGACCCAGCAGAATGGGAGGTCATGAATTTTTTTTTTTATTTTAAAGATGTGGTGTACAGTTCAGGGTTAGGTACACAAATGGCCATTGTACAGGTAAAGGCTTCACTTTCATCCCCATGTCACGTGGTTTGAGATCAGGTCCCCTTATGGATGAAGCGTGCTCTCTCCTCCCCTGGCTGTACCCACTACTGTCAATCCTTTTCTTATAGTTTTATGATAAGTGTTCAGGGGTCTGCTTATGAGTGAGAGCGTGTGGTATTCAGTTCGTTTCTGTGTTAGATTACTCAGTATGATAGACTCAAGCCCATCCAAGTTGCTGCGAAGTTCATAATTTTATCCTTTATGGCTGCATAATATTCCATTGTGTGTATGTACCACATTTTTTTGATCCAGTCCAGTTTCCATGGGCAGCACAGTTGGTTCCATGTCTTTGCTTTTGTGAACAGTGCTGCAGTAAACATGAGTGTGCAGGTATCTTTTTCATAGTGATTTGAGTTCCTCTGGGTATATTACCAGAATGGGGATTGCTGGGTCATATGGAAGGTTGGTTTTTGGTCTTTTAGGAATCGCCACACTGTTTTCCATGGAGGTTGTACTAGTTTATACTCCCACCAACAGTTTAGAAGTGTTCCCTGAGGTCACGAATTTGGAGGGCTCAGTTCAGGAATAAGAATGTGGGTTGTGGATCCAGGGCTGGGCCCCTGTCAACTGTGTGACAAAGGGACAGGGATGCCCGGAGCTTGTGGCTGTGGGTGAACAGCGGTCCAAGAGGTCAGCCATGCCCCTGTCAGGGCAGGGGTGTCAGTGAGCCCAAGACTGATGAGGGTTACATGGAGACTGAGGGTCCAGGAGCTGGAGGCCTCTGCGGGTGAGTGCCAGGCGGATTTAACCTGAGAGGAGAAGGGTCAGCCGGGGAGTGTTGAGTTTAACATTTTCACATCGGGGAGAGCTGGGTAAGGAGCCTTTTGGATGGAAATGGGGAGGTCAAGGAACGATGAGGTTAGGTACAAGGTGGGCCGGTCACAGTGACAGTGAAATAACGGAGTGAGGCAGGAGGGCACAGGGTGGCGGAGACGGTTGCCACGGTTTTCAGTCAATACTGGGGTGTGAGCAGAGGTAGTTGACAGCAGTAGGCATGGGTGGGAAGAGGCTCAGCCAGGTGATACAGGTGTCAGAGAAGAGGCTCGGCCAGGTGACACGGTGTCAAGGAAGAGGCTCAGCCATGTGACACGGGCGTCAGGTAGTAGACTTGGCTGGGCATTAGGGAGGAGGCTTGGCCCCGTGATGCTTGGTCATCCGTGTGGTCATAGTGTCTGTCGTATTATTCATTTAAATCTTCAAAGGTTTTCTTACTTGGAGACAAAGGCTCTCTATATAATACCACAAGGGCGTCTGGGCTCTGGTGAGGAACCAGGGCTCAGTCGCTGTTCCTTGTGGTGTCTTCAGTCTGAGGCCTCCTCGTCTTTGAAGAGGAGAGAACTGGCACCCAGGCTCTGGGTGGAATTCAGTTTCTGCGGTCCTCAGTCACATGACTGCCCAAGCCCAGAGCGTTCCCGGGAAGGAAGGTGGGTGGTGGGTGCGCTTCTCTGGGACACGCTTCATACCACCTTTCAACATTTCTTTCCAGACAAAGGCCCGGTGACCAGCATCCTCCCATCTCAGGTCAATAATTCTCCGGTGATAAACCACCTCCTTCTGGGAAAGAAGATGAAGATGACCAACCGCGCGGCCAAGAACGCCGTCATCCACATCCCTGGCCACACAGTAGGCAGGACGTCTCCAGTCCCCCACGAAGACCTCAAGACCAAGCTCAACTCTCCCTGGCGGACTCACATCCGAGTCCACAAGAAGACCCTGCCCCGGACCAAGAGCCATCCGGGCTGCGGGGACACGGTAGGGCTGATAGAGGATCAGGGTGAGGCCAGCAGGACCCCCAGCCTGGGGGCAGCGGAGGCAGCTTCCTCAGGCTGTGTGGAGACAGCTTCCGGGGAAGGCCGCAGCTCCAACGGCAGCACCGGGAGGGCCATCGAAGGCCGGTCTCCGGAGCCAGCATTTGGGGACGCGGCCGTGGACGTGTCTGCGGTCCAGGTGAAGCTGGAAGCCTTGGAACTGAACCAGAGGGCGGCTGTGCCCGAACCCCATGAATCCCAGGGGCACGCACCTGACCAGCGGCCCCTTCCCGAGCCACCCGGTGCGCCTGGGGAAAACAGAGCCACCAGCAAACCACCCCAAGCCACCACCGCCAAAACCCCCGTCTTCAGCCCCTTCCCCAGCGTCAAGCCCCTGCGGAAGTCGGCCACCGCCAGGAACTTGGGCTTGTACGGCCCGACGGAGCGGACGCCGACCGTGCACTTTCCTCAGATGAGCCGGAGCGGCAGCAGACCCGGTGGAAACAGTGGCACCAAGCAGCGGTGATGCCGGGGCCTTGGTCTGTGGACTCACCTTTCTGGCTGCGTGGCATTGCCGGCTGGACGCGGCGCGGGATGGCTCAGCTCATCAGCGCAAAGGAAGAAACAGGCTCAGAGATGGGCGGTGGCTGTACGGTGGGACTCGGAAATTCCAGGATGGTGGCTCGCTAGGCGCGTTTCCCGTCCGTTTGGTCCCTGACAAAGTGGGTTCTTGATATTGCGGTTTAAAGGGCAAAATCTCCCCACCTTTTCATCGTGAGCTGCTTAGAAAAGATCACACTGAGACCGTTAACCCCCTCCCGTCCTGACCCGAGGGCCCTCGGGGTCCCCACGATGACGGCCCCCACACCTTCGAGTGCTCTGGGTGCAGGCACACACCAGCTTGCGGGAACAGAAACTGTCAAAAGCAAATACGTTTCTTTGTCGCAAAAAACTTCCTGATCTTCCTCTTCCTGTGACCTCCTGGGGGGACTGTTTGTGTCGTGTGGGGTTCCCTTAGTGCCAGTCTCAAAATGTTTCTTTACTCTTATGCTCAAACGTAGGAGAAACGTCTAGCTAGCCTTTAGCTTTCTGTTTCTACTTGCGACACGAAGAGAACCTTTGTTGAAATCTGCGTTGACAGCCATATGAGCGTTGCACCTGTGGGATGTGCTTTCCGTTCCTGCCACCGAGCTTTCCCGGGGTTCACTCCCTCCTGTCAGGAGCGTCGGGTCCTTGGTGGGCCGGGGCCTCCTGGGGCTCCAGGTGGAGTGCAACCTGGCCCCGCCCTGCAGCACACCAGCCCACCTGCACTCAAGGCAGATGGACAAGGCGCCCGCTTCTTGAGCCTTGGGATTTTCTGATGGACGTCCTCTGTCGAACCCTCGGTCTCTTGAACACTGCCTTTCTCCCGAGAAGGTCCCAGGGCTGTCTGGCTCTCTCTCTCGCCCACCCCTGCCCTGGTCCTGCCGGGTCAGGGAGAGCACCGCTTGTCTCCATGATGCAGACGGTGGCGCTGAGCCACCCAGAGGCAAAGCAGCCTTGGGAATGTGAGGCGCTGAGCTCCCAGCACCCCGGGTGATCTTGGCCAGTGTCTTCAGGGCAGCAGGTGGGCGCGTGAAGTGCTCTTCGCATGAGATGGCCACACGCTCCGCTCCTTCCCTACTCCAAGGACCTTCCCCACGTGGAGGCGAGTCCTATGATGGCACTTCACAAAACCAGCTCCAACTTGCTTATCCTGGGAAAGTAGTTTTTTTAAAAGTCAGGGTCTGTGTCAGTGCAGTGGCATGATCCTGGCCTACGTTAGCCTCGACTTCCTGGGCTCAGGTGATCCTTCTGCCTCAGCCTCCCAACCAGCTGGGACTACAAGCATGGGCCACGACTCCCGGCTAATTTTTTTTACTTTTTTTGTAGAGACAAGGTCTCTCTTTGTTGCCAAGGCTGGCCTCAAACTCCTGGACTCAAGCAATCCTCCCCCCTTCAGCCTCCCAAAGTGCTGGGATTTACAGGCATGAGCCACCACATCCGGCTGGTCGTTCACTTTGTATATGCTTCACGCACCTGTCCCTCCTCTGTCCCCTTTCCCACCATCGTTAGAAGAATAGACCAAGCGTCTCTGTCTCTGGAAGATGGCGCTTGCAGGACTGTTGTTGGTGCGGTCAGTATTCATTTGAACTAATTGGGTCACTGATTCTGAAACCAAAGCTGTAATTTTAGAGAGGGCTTTTACTATGAGAGGTACTAATTTTTATCAGAAAATTGAGAATGCAGTTGTGTGGGCTTCTCTGAACAAAAAACACAAGAATGACGCAGCAAGGAAAGCTATTTTATCCCCGGCTGTGGTATTTTTACCCCCAGAAGAACTGAAGATGGAAAGCTTGACTCATGTGTGATTGCAGCTTTGGTCCTGAGCTCTGTGCCTTCTGATGTTGGCACGCAGCTTTGTAAAAAGCAGCTCCCCCCGTGACCAGCCTGTTTTTTGGAAAGGGTGTGGGTGGGAGATGGCTTATTTTGCCGACCACCCCCAGGGCCCAGAGACCCACCGCGTCTTCCAAAGTTAAGCAAAGGACACGATTTTCTTCCATCTGCTGAGCTTTGCAGACAAGGATGATTCTACCTCCTTTTCTTCTTCCCTTTCCCAAATGTGTCAGAATAGCCATGTTCCCCCGAGGGATGTCTGGCTGGAAAAGAGCATTATTCCTTCTCCTGAACCAGCTCACCAGGTCCTGGATGTTCTGGGCTCAAGGAGACTGTAGCGAGGCAGAAGCCATGGCCAGGTGTCCTTGGGGTGCAAGGTGGCCATCCACCACCCATGTCGGCATCAGCAGCATGTGCTGTGTCCGTGAACACTCACTTGTCATCCATTCCCCAGGGCTGGTGTTCCAGGAAGGGGGCGGCTGACATGGCCCATGGTTTGGGATACGCATTTGCGGAATGAAGGGTTCATAGTCCTTGAAGGTAGAAATGACGGTGTTTGTCAGAATCTTGAAACCCTAGCACCTTACCACTCAGTACTCTCTGCACCAAGTCCCTGCATGCATCGTACTGAGTGATCACCACATGGACTGGTCAATTTCCGAGCCTCGCCTACTTAGGAGACTAGGGCAGTCTGCAGTGGCCTGTGCCGCCCAGCATGTACAGAGACCCATAGGGACCTGCCGTCCCCCATGCCTCGGACGCTGGATGCAAACACAAGCACTTCACTCACAGCGTGTCTTGAGTCCTTGATCTGTCCGTAGCCTCTCAGCGCCTTAGCCAGGAGCTGCCTCGTTCCGATGCCTCCACCCCTCCGTCCTTGAACACAAGCCTCTGAGAGGCCTCACCCGGGTTTGTGACATCGACCTACGGGCTGTAGCTGTCTGGATGGCTGTATTCCTTTTCTTGTTTCTTGTTCTGAAGGACTGTATTGATTATAAAGATATATGCATAAAGATCTCCTTGTTGTCGCTGCTGTTTTCTATCTGAGCGTGTGCGCATGAGGGGGACCCCCAAAGCCCTGGAATTTGTTCATAAAAGACAGTGTTTATTCCCCACGTTTAAACTTCTGTCACCTTCAGAGTCCTCTCTGTTGGAGGCAATACATCCGTAGAGATGCTTCTTCCATCGCTCAAAACAGTTTTGGTCTCGTCCATTTTGATGCCTTTTAGTACTTCTGCCGGTTTTTGTTTCACCTCTCCCACATCAGCCAAGCATTTCCCTTGGAGGACTTTTTCCATCCAGGGAAACAGAAAAAAGTCACTGGGGCGAGACCAGATAAACAGGGAGGATGGGGCCCGGGGTTCACAAAAGATCAAAACTGTTGAACACTCAGTGCGGTGGGCAGGTGCACTCACAAATCACCCATCATGAAATGGGCAAAGGGGCCGAAAGAATCTCCCCCCAAAATTCATGGAAGCTGAACACAGCCTCTCCCAATAACACTAGCTGGTCCGCGGATGTCGATGGGTTCCTGGAACCCTCACCTAGAAGGGGAAGCCTGTAGTGCAAGGGGCCCACCCCCAAAGGTTAATTCCATTTCGGGGTGTCCCCTCTCATATGTCACTACCGTGCCTTTCCCCTTCCCCTTCTCTTTCGCTTCACCCCACCACCCCCACTCCTCAAGCTACTGGCCACGTGAACAAGGGAAACAGCCCAATAAACCCCATCTCCCCCGTCTAATCCCTGGATTGCAGGGTGGATACGACCTGCCCAGAACCCACAGAAGAGCGTTGCTGAGTGTGAGTAAGCAGAGGGTCCATGCAGGACTGCGCGTGTGGCTGTGTGCATATCAAAGGAACCTTCAGGTCTACCGTCTTCCTTTGTCTTAATAAAATAGAAAAATAGGAATACAGTTTAGGACTGGGCACTGTGGCTCATGCCTATAATCCCAGCCCCTTTGGGAGGCTGAGAGGGGAGGAGTGCTTGAGGCTGGAAGTTTGAGACCAGCCTGAGCAGCATAACAATACCCTGGCTCTACAAAATAAATAAATAAATAAGCAGGTGCAGTGGTACCTGTCGTCCCAGCTACTTGGGAGGCTGTGGTAGGAGCCCAGGAGGTTGAGGCTGCAGTGGACTAGGTACCACTGCGCTCCAACCTGGGGGACAGAGTGAGAGCCTGTCTCTTCAAATACTACTTAGCTTCACGGTCTTAAGGATTCTAGGCAAACAGAGAGCTGTGACGAATATGTTATTCATCTCCCTGGATGAAATCTCTATGTGGCTCTGGGAGTCTCTTGCTACAGCAGTCTTGTGAGGCAGCATTTGCAATGTATCATTTCTCCTACTTAGAAAAGTAACACGTTTTAGAAAATTTGGAGACCGTAAAGAGCACAAAGAGCCATCGGTGTTCTAGCACAGATCTTTCCAACACGTGTGGGCGTGGGCACACACGCCATCACCCAGAGAGGGCTGCCGATGGCGCTGGTGGAAGCCGTGTTTCCAACAACTGCCCTCCTACAGGGCCACGTCTCGTGACTCGTATTCCACCACGTGTCCATGCCAGAAGCCACACCCCCAGTGCCCTGTTGGCAAGCAAGGGGCGTCTGACTAGCGAGTAGCAGAGAGCGCATCCTAGTACTTGTCAGAGCCTTGATCGTTTTCATAGGAGAGATTCACAGAGGTGGAGTTGCAGGGTCAGAAAAGAGGCCAGACTCGGTGACTCAATCTGTCACCCCAGCACTTTGGGAGGCTGAGGTGAAGGGATTGCCTGAGCCTGTGGGTTTGAGACCAGCCTGGACAACTTGGCAAGACCTCATCTCTACGATATATGAAAAGTTAACCGGGCATGGTAGCGCATGCCTATAGTTCTAGCTACTTGGAAGGCTGAGGCAGAAGGATCGTTGGAGCCCAGCAGGTTGACGCTGGGGTGGTCGTGAGTGTGCCACTGCACTCTAACCTGGGCAATGGAGTGAAACTACAACTCAAAAAAAAGAAAAAGAAAACAAAATAGGCCCATTTTAAAGCCATGTATCTCCAGATTGCCATCCTTGAAGGCTGAGCTTGTTATGCCGGCAGTGAATGAGAATGACCGGTACTCTAAACCCCGGAAGAGTCAGCAGTGATGGACACACTTATCTATCATTTCTGCCTTTTTTTTTCTTTTTAGAGACAAGGTCTTTCTCTGTCACCCAGGCTGGAGGACAGCGGCACGGTCATGACTCACTGCAGCCTCCAACTCCTGGCTTCAAGTGATCGCTCTGCCTCAGCCTCCTGAGTAGCTGGGGCAACAGGTGCCACCACCACACCTGGCTAATTTTAAAAAATTTTTTGTAGAGATGCATTCTTACTGTGTGGTCCAGGCTAGTCTTGAACTCCTGGCCTCAAGCAATCCCCCTACCTCAGCCTCCCAAAGTGCTGGGATTATAGGCATGAGCCACCATGCCTGACTGATACTGACTTTTTTTTTTAGTCAGAGTCTCACTCCGTCACCCAGTGGCACACTCACAGCCAAGTATCTAGAACTATAGGTGTGCACTACCATACCCGGCTAATTTTTTTTTAATCTATTGTAGAGATGCGGTCTCACCAAGTTGCCCAGGCTGGTCGCAAACCCGTGGGCTCAGGCAATCCTTGTTTTGGCCTGCCAAAGTGCTGGAATTACAGGCTTGAGCCACCGTGCCCAACCATTACTGACTTTTTTTTATTTTTGAGTTGGAGTCTCACTCAGTCACCCAGATTGGAGTGCAGTGGCCGCTCCCGGCTACCGCAGCCTTGACCTGCTGGGCTCCAGCGATCCTTCTGTCTCAGCCTTCCAAGTAGCTGGAACTACAGGCGTGCACTACCACGCCCAGCTAATTTTTTGATTTATTGTAGAGATGAGGTCTTGCCAAGTTGCCCAGGCGGGTCTCGAACCCACAGCTCAGGCAGTCCACTCACCTCAGCCTCCCAAAGCACGGGATTACAGGCTGAGCCACCGAAATCAGCCATTACTGACTTTTAAGAGAACTGTTAAGATGTTTGCTGAAGCTCCTGGTAGGTACCTTTTATTAAGTTAAGAAAATTACCTTTTTTTTCTTTGCTTGCTAAGAGGTTTTTTTGTTCATTATGGGTATTGAATTTTATCAAATGAACTTAATTTGTGTCCATTGAGAAGGGAGTGGTGCTTGAGATTTGGTATCTTGAACTCAAGAAAATAGTCTTCCTTTTACTTATCTCATTTTCCTTTCAGGAGGCATACATATTAAAAAATTAATTAATTAAAAAAAGAAAACAGTCGTTATCAGGTTGCATCGAAGAACACTATATATTTTAGAGCCAGAAGTGACGCTGTAAAAGTTTTATGTACAGAATGTTGGTTGCAGTAGTCTATTTGCTCATGGAAATTTGGAAACAATGTAAACACCTGAGAATGGGGAAATGACTGGGTGATTATGACTCATGCCCACGATGGAAATGCCAGGGCCCATGGAAATATCGTGGCCCACGGGTGTCTGGGCCATTGAGAGGGGAGTTGTCTGGGATCCACACTAGGCCATTCCTATAAAGACAAAGCCTGGAGTCATCGAGCTGCCGGGACGCAGCTGAGGATGGGCGGCCCTGCTGACTGGTGGCTGGAAGCAAAGCCATACGTGAGACTCTTCCACAGAGACTGCCTGTGCTCACTCTAGTGGGGACCAAACGGCTGGCCCTGCAGGTCCCTTCCATGCACTTGCTTGCTGGCATCACCTGATGCTGAGTGTCTCGGGCTGTTAGGGCAAAGGGCCACCGATGGGGAGGCTCTAAACAGCAGAGATGTCTCGTGGTTCTGCAGGCTGGGAAATCTAAGATCAAGGTGTCTGCAGATTGGGTGTCTGGTGAGGGAGGGCTCTCTTCCAGGCTTGCAGATGGCCATCTTCCTGCTGTGTCCTCACAGGATAGAGAGAGGGAGCACGCTCTGGTCTCGTCCTCTTCTCAGAAGGGCACTGAACTGGTCAGGAAGCCCCATCCTCATGATCTAAACCTAATCCCCACCCAAGGCCCCACCTCCCAATTCCATCCACCGAGGGCTGCTGGACCAGCTGACTTCCTGGGTTCAGGTGATCCTTCTGCCTCAGCCTCCCAAGAAATTGGGACTACAGGCACGTGCCACCACGCCTAGCTAATTTTTCTTTTGGTAGAGACAGGGTCTCACTATATGGCCCAGGCTGGTCTGGAACTCCGGGGCTCAAGCCATCCTCCCACTCAGCCTCCCAAAGTGCTGGTGTCAGATATAATCACCACCTGTAATGCTCAGAATGTTCTTTCTAAGCTGAAACACTCGCGGGCCATCCCTCTGGCCAGAATCCTTCCGCCCCCGTATCTTAGCATGGCTCAGCCCACGGTTGATTTTCCAGCTTACTCTCTCACCGTCCTCCCCAGCCATTGCCTCCGCGGCAACCTGTTGTCCCCTGCCCTTGGGGCTCCCACGTGCCCAGCGCCGGCCCAGCTCTTCTGTGTCTGCCGTCTCTCTCCTTCCTCCTGGGGCCCTGCCAAGCCCCGAGCGCTGTGTCACAGCTGATGAGAGCAAGACCAGCCGCTTTGTCCTTGCTCTGATACTGAGCGGGTAGATGGCAGAGTCTGGGTCCACCTGACACCAGAGCCCCAGCCCTTCTCACTGTCTCACAACTCTCGAATGACTTCAAAGTCCTGGAGGCTCCCTGCTCCCCTTGCTTGGACCACGGTGAATTTGTCCGTCTCTCCTCTGAGCGCATTCCAGGCTCCAGTTTCCTGGCAGATGCCAGCCCATGCTTTAAGTCTTACCACTTGAGGGAGGCCACGTCCAACCATGCCTCCCTCCAGCTGTGTAATTTGGGCCAGGACACCATCGGGACCCTCAACCTCCACATCTGTACAATAAGGAAGATAACTTCAGTGTCATGGGTCTGCTGCGGATAACCGCCCTTTGCTGCCTAAACGGAGTCCGCTCCTTTGAGAACAGGGCCCTGCCCTGGCTCAAGGGGCCAGCCTGCCTGCCACTGCCCTGTGCTTCCGGAGAGGTGGGAGGCCTGGGACAGAGGGCCTGGGCTCCGACACCCCCACCTGGGCACAGGGTCTGACCTCACCCACCCGAGACAATGCCCCTGGGCATGGAGCCGACCTCTCCGTCCCAGGACTCTTCCCCCTGGGCACTGACGTGACCTTGTTCACCTGGGACTCTTCCCCCTGGGCACAGGGCCTGATATCATCCACTTGGGGCTCTTGCTCCAGGCATGGGGCTGGGGCCTGATTTCACCCACCTGGGACTCTCACCCCTGGGCACGGGGACTGACCTCACCCACCCAGGACTCTTGTTCCTTCTGGCTGCAGCGTCTGACTGTGGCTGAGCACACATGCAGTGAAACTCACTTCCTGGGCTCTTGCTTTGCCCTCTCAGGGATGCGACTCACTCATCTCTGCTGGATTTGAGCCTGGAAGGGAAAGAAAAGGCCCAGGCGGGCTGTTGGAATCATCTTTAACCAAGACGGAAGACTCTTTCCAAAAGGGAAGAGTCGACGCTGGCAAGCAGAGCTGAGCCAAGGAGAGCAGCCAGGCTCCTTTACGGCCCGTGAGCCCGGACCAGGCCACACCTGAAGCCCACTCATCCCTGATTTACTTACTACAGCAGCAAACATTCCCAGTTTTGGTTGTGGCCAGTTGGTCAGATTTTTATCACTCATATCGAAAGTCTCCTGATGGGAAGAGTCGTTATGAAGATGGCAGGTTAGAAAGGCAAACTAGTAGATGTGTCTGTGAGCCATGGCTGGTACTAATTTTGCTTTGCAGTGGTTCCAAACTATCCTGAACTACTTGCTCTCTTGCTTTGGGCTCTCTCCTCCTGGTAATAACAGCAGAGAGGCGACAGTGTCAAGGAGACCGTTTCTCATTTCATGAGGTGGGGCTTTTCCTCAGCCCCTCAAGTCTTCTCCGGTCTTGCGTCTCCTCAGCCCAGAGAAGAGGCAACTTCCTGGGGTCTACCCGCTGTCCCGCTGCCATCCACGTTCCTGGCTGGGTCCTGTTCGGAGTGGCGTGGCTGTGAGCAAAACACGAAGTGCTGGTCACCGGGTCCCACCGAATTTGGGAGCCCAGGCAACGGATCTGTGGGATTTCTCTGACCAAGTGTCCTGGGAACAGGACGATGGCCCCAGGGTGTCTCCGTGCTGTCTCCTGGGAAGGGGGGGAGGCGGGAGGCTCATGGGGCCTGAGTGTTCACCGGAGCCGAGGGGCTCCTACTGGGAGCATGCTTGTTTGGGAACACATGGGAGTGTCCCTGAGTCTTTTAAGAACTTGCTGCTCAGCCTGTCATGCCAGCACTTTGGGAGGCCGAGGCGAGTGGATTCCCTGAGCCTGCGGGTTTGAGACCAACCCAGACAACTTGGAGAGAGCTCGTCTCTACACTACATCAAAAATTAGCTGGGTGTGGTAGCGCATACCTGTAAGGATGAGGCGGAAGGATCGCCGGAGCCCAGCAGGTCGACGCTGGGGTGGCCGTGAGTGTGCCACGGAACTCCAGCCTGGGCAACAGAGTGAGACTCTGACTCAAAAACAAATAAAAAAGGAAGAACTTGCCCAGTGAAGGGGTTGGGAGGACTGATGGGTCCTGTTTCCAAACATGTCGGTGACAATCAAGTTGAGTCTCTACTGTTACAGAGGGTCCAATCTGGACCAAAAAGTGGCTACAGTCTGGAAAAGATTTATGTGACAAACTCCACAAGTGTATATGTGCCAGCCTTTAACAGGTGAAAAGTGTTTGGATTTTCATATGTTCTGCAAGGGAGTCAGAATTTCTGGTGTGCCTTTTATGTGGGAAACAGATAGGGTATTATTTAATAAAGTGTTTGTACTGGGATAATAAAAATCACCACACACCAAACTCAGAGATCGTGTAACTCGGTGATTGTCAGTGCTTTTTAAACAGCAAAACACTTATAAAAAATTATTGTTTAAGGCCAGGCACCATGACTCATGCCTGTCATCTCACCGCTTTGGGAGGCTGAGGCCGGAGGATGGCTTGAGGCCAGGAGTCCAAGAGCAGCCTGAGCAACGTAGTGAGACTCCTCTCTCCATCCTCCTCCCCCCAAACAGCCAGGGATGGTGGCATGCGCCTGTAGTCCCAGCCACTTGGGAGGCCGCAGCAGGAAGGTCTCTTGAGCCGAGGAGTTGGAGACCGCTGTGAGCTGTGATTGTGCCACCGCACTCCCTCCTGGGAGACAGAGCAAGACTGTCAAACAAACAAAGAGGACTGTTTAAACTCACACTTTAAGTAGGTAAGATTTGCACATGGCGAAAATGTAAAATGTACCCCAAAAGCACATTCTGAAAACGAGGGGTCCCTGCACAACATGTCCCCTGCCGCCCATCTCCCTACCACAGGGAACCCCAGGGTCTGCTGTCCTCTGAATCCTTCCAGAGAGATTGTATGCACAGCCAAGCACATTCACGCTCACACGCATCTTCGCCAACAGCAACCTAGCCGCCTCCTGGCCTTTCCTTCCTCACCAAGTGTGTCTAGGAGATCATGCCACAGTGGTGCGGGTCCAGCCACCGCGGGCTTCTTTCCCAGGCAGAAATGTCTGCTTGGGGCCTGGCAGGATGCACGCACGTGGCCTCCCATCCGTGGTGACAGCGTTTGATCGCTTCCAACTCACCCCCGTGGAACACGCATATCCGGTCCGTGTGCTGTTCCGACACAATGAGCAGGTCTCGCTAAGGGGCAGACCCTAAGACGTGGAATGACTGGTAAGAAGGTGCATTTGCTCTTTCGCTAAATGTTGCCAAAGGACACTCCGCAGATGTTCCACAAATTTCCACCTCCCTTGGCGATGAATGGAGGGCCCAGTTCTTCCTGCTGACACGCTACCCAGTATCTCATGAAACTTCCCATCTTTTCTGATGGGATGGGTATTCAACGCATACTTTAAAAATATGCATGAGGTTGACGGATGTTTGCAAATTGTTTACATGTCTTTTGTTTACGGGTTTTGCTCATTTTTTTCTTTTTATTCTTGTAGATTTGTGAGTTCTTTACGCGGAAAGAAAAAAATTCGTGCTTATGATGTCAGTTATGATATTTTTCTCATTTTGTCAATTATCTTTTGACGTTTATGCTAATGTTTTGACTTAAGATTATTTTTATTTAGTGACGTTTACACATTTATCTATCTTTTCTACGAGAGCTTCTGTTTTGTGTGATATTTTAAAATTATTATTATTATTTCTACTTTTTGTAATTGTTTAAATTTTTTTGCATTCTTTCTTCTACGTACATAATTTCATTTTTCAAGTTTAAATCTCTGACTCGTATAGAATTAACATTTGTGCAAGATGAAAACGAAGATTCCATCTGAACATTTTTTCCAAATGGTTACCCAGGGATCCCGACACCATTTATTTATTAAATAACCCATCCTCCCCTGTTGACTCGAAAGGCCACATTTATCAGACACTGAACTCCCGGGTCCTAGGGCGGATACCTGGGCTTCCAGAGGACGGCAGACCCAGAGTTGACACCACATCTGCAGGGCGCAGTCTTACCCGGGCTGATGTGAAAGCCCACACTGACTTCCCCTCTCACTACCTGATGGCACCCCTAAACTTGCTCTGCAGAGGCCTGGGGTTCTGGGGAGCAGAGCTTGCCAACCACTGTCCTGGCCTACTCTCTTTTTCGCTGACGACAAGCGATGGCTGAATGTGATGAACCGATTTCAATGATGTCCTTGAAAGAGTCGCCTGTGTCCCTCTCCCCGCAGCCCTCGTGTGTGTATCCACCCTTGACAAAGAAGCCTCGGTGTCCCTGGCATCACAGGGCGTCCCCAGAGAGCCCATGCTCCTGCTAGGCACCCCCCCCCCAGTGTCGTTGAAGGGAAAAGGGCATTTCAAAAAGAGGAAATGGGGCCAGGTGCGGTGGCTCACGCCTATAATCCCAACACTTTGGGAGGCCAAGGTGAGAGGACTGCCTGAGCCCACGGGTTTGAGACCAGCCCGGGCAACTTGGCGAGACCTTGTCTCTACAATAAATAAAAAAATTAGGTGTGGTGGCACGTACCTGGTGGTTCCAGCTACTTGTAAGACTGAGGTAGAAGGATCGCCTGAGCCCACAGATTTGAGACCAGCCTGGGCAACATGGCGAGACCTCGACTCTACAATAAATCAAAATATTAGCCGGGCGTGGTGGTGCATGCCTGTAGTTCCAGTTACTTGAAAGACTGAGGCGGAAGGATCACCTGAGCCCAGCAGGTCGAGGCTGTGGTGGCTGTGAGCGTGCCACTGCACTCCAGCCTGGGCAACAGTGAGACTCCAACTCAAAAAAAAAAGAAAGAGAAAAAAAGAGGGAACGGGAAGTTGACAGTTGCTGAGACCCAGATCTGGAGATGGAGACTCAGGTGTGGGCCCAGCGATGGGAACAGGTGGGTAGAGACCATCCGGAGACAGAGAGGGAAATGGACCCCAAGATTGGCTTGAGCTCCGTTGAGGAGAAGAGGCGTTGGCTGGGTTAGTTTTCCTAGTCAGCAATCCACTCATCCTGTTGTTAGTCACGTCTGCATTGTTTCGTGGACCCTCCCTCAATTTCGCAGTACGACAGCCATTTCCACTCAAGCCAAGCCCGCAACTCGACTGAGACCATACCTTTTCCAGTTTCCTGTCTTTCATTTTAATTGATTTTTTGAGTTGGGGGTTCACTCTGTCCCCCAGCCTGCAGTGCAGTGGCCCCACCATGAGGATCACAGCTCACCACAGCCTCGACCTGCTGGGCTCAGGCGACCCTTCCCGCTCAGTCTCCCAGGCAGCTGGGACTAAAGGCGCATGCTACCACGCCCGGCTCAGTTTTGTCTCCCTTCCAAGCTCTGACAGTGCCCAGCCCTGCTTAGCTTCCCAGTTCCCTGGTAGATCCCAAGCAGGCTCATTTTTGGATTTTGTGTAGAGATGAGGTCTCACTCGGTTGCCCAGACTGGTCTTGAACTTCTGGCCTGAAGCCATTCTCCAGCCTCTGCCTCCCAAAGCACTGGGATCACAGGCCTGAGCCACCACGCCTGGCCTGGCCATTATGTTTTTAGGTCCAATTCTGTTGACCTTGTCCTCAGCAAACATCCTCCCGGGTCTGACAGCGAGCTGGCCAGGGACCCACCGTCCCGCCAATGCTGAGATTGACCCCAGCACAGCTGACTGCGGCTGTGGTCGGTTGCTGCTGTCACCCACCTGTCATCTGGGAACACCTTGGGCCTCTCGTGAGCCCACGGGGTCACGCTATGGTCGTAACAGTCCTGAGATGGGATTTGCCTTTTCTCACAAGCATCCACGGACGTTTCCAGAGGCGGCGCGAGGTGTGATGTCACCACGGGCAACACAGGAGGTCAGAGACCTGCCGGTTTCCACTCAGCCACGTGTGAGTGAAAGAGGTTTGCCACAACGTCACGCATACCCTTCTTTCCCCAGAGATGTTGCTTTGGAAAATGTTGTTATCTTGCATAAAATGTCATGTACGATCATGGATTGCTTGTTATGCTTCTCTTTTCTTTTTTTAAAACAGACTTTCGTGTTGTTTTTTGAGTCGGAGTCTCACTGTCACCCAGGCTGAAGTGAAGCGGCACGCTCACGGCCACCGCAGCCTCGACCCGTTGGGCTCTGGTGATCCCTCCGCCTCAGCCTTCCAAGTAGCCAGAACTACAGGCGTGCGCCACCACATCCGGCTAATTTTTGGATTTATTGTAGAGACGAGGTCTCGCCAAGTTGCCCAGGCTGGTTTCAAACCTGCGGGCTCAGGCAATCCTCTCACCTCGGTCTTCCAAGGTAATAGGATTATAGGTGTGAGCCACCACGCCCGGCTTTATGCTTTCCACAGAATTGAAAATATCTTGATTTCATGATACCCTAAATATAAAAAGATAGACGATATATAAACCTAAGGCCCTTAGGGTCCTCATCATTTAAGAGTTTATGGAAAGTTTAAAGTTTATCTCGAGGGATCTAGAAACCAAGAAGTTGAGGACGACGGGTCTGTAGGATCATGGAGAAGGAGAAGCACAAGATGATGGAGGTCCCTGTGGCCAAGAGTGGCCTGCTTGATGGATGCGGTGCTTAGGGCCTCCTGGTCCTCATCACCTCCCCAGGGTAGACGCTAATGCTCCTTTTCTCATGTGACCAATGAGGACCCTGTGCTTGGGAAGGATGAAGAGCTTTCTCAAGGGTGGGGAACTGGGCAGCGGCAGAGGATGGCCTTGAACCCTGGGCGTGTGGCTCTGGCTTTATGCCCCTGGCTTTATGCCCTTAACCGCCCAGGGGCGGTGATGGGGGGTAGGGTGCTTCTAGAAGCCCAGGCCTCTGCACCCTCCAGGGGTCTCCTCCCCTCAGTTAATAACTTGATGCGGCTGGGAGCGGTGGCTCACACCTGTCATCCCAGCACTTTGGGAGGCTGAGGTGGGAGGATTGCTGGAGCCCAGGAGTTAGAGGCCAGACTGGGCAATATAGCGAGACCTCATGTCTGCGAAAAATAAGTAAAAAAAAATAAATTATCTGGGTGTAGGTGTGCTCCTGTCGACCCAGCTACTCGGGAGGCTGAGGCAGAAGGTGAACTCACTCCAGCCTGGGCAACGGAGTGAGACCACCATTCCAAAAAAAGAAGCAGGCACTGAACAGGCCTGTTACTACTGACAAGGACTCATCCACACAGGTTCAATGTGACTGGGAGGGCGGAAAACCCTTCAGGTATCCCTAATGTCCAAGCCGAGATCCGGTGTTCCCTGCCCAGCGGGCATGCCTTGAGCCTTGTGCATTGGCACCCGTGGGCACCCGTCTCTCCGTTCCCTGTGCCTTGTCTGACTGCAAGGGCGTCTCCTCTTGCCAGCAGCACTTTGCGGAGGCCCAGGCTTGCCCAGTCCACAGACCCCACCAGCCTTGGTCCTCAAGGGCAGCGGCTGTACTTGTGAAGGGCCTGGGATTAGGTCCGTGTAAGGGACAGCGAAGAGGGTTCCGGCAAGCGAGCCCTCTAGGCTGCCCCTGGGTTTCTGGAGGGAGGAGACGCCCGGTTTTCCCTCGGGCTTCCTCGGGGAGTGAGACTCCCAGGTTTCCCCTTGGCTTCCTTTGGGAGTGAGAGCCCCAGGTGGCTCCTGGGGTTTCTCAGTGAGTTGTTGGTGTTCTGCCCCAGGGCAGGAGGCGGAAGGACCGAGAGGACATTTGGGAGCTGGAAGACCCTAGTTACAATGAGCGCACAGAACTCTGCTTCGGTCGGACACGGCATCACCGGCCTCTCCCGGGGGGCAGACGACCTGCGGCCGGCAGGGTGCCCCGCGGCGATCGAGCCCCTCTCCATCACGCCACCCTGGTTCCCCGTGACCTCTGCCCTGGTTTGTGGACGCCAGGAACAGCTCACAGGCCGAGCTAGCGGACCCTCGCGTCGGCCCCTCCCCTCCAGGAGTCCGGCAGGGAAGGAGAGGCGGCAACAGGAGGAAGACACCAGAGGGAGGCGCAAGCCCGCGGGTTTCCCCGCGCGGACACGAGCGGGAGGGTGGAGACGCTGCGAGCGCCAGGGGAGGGGCTGGGAAGGAGTCTCTGCGCCGGCCGGCCCGGAGAGACGAGAGGGCGCCGGAGGAAAGAGGCGGGGGAAGTCAGTGCCGGAATTGGACGTTCGGGCGGGCTGGTAGGCGACGCGGCGCCCGGGGGGCTTCCCTCGTGACCTCCGCCCCTGCCTCCTCCCGCTCCCCCGGCCGCCCCGGGCACCCCGGCCGGGCCCGGCACGCACGGACGTGCAGCCCGCACACGCGGAGGCAGGGCTGCGGTCTCCCTGAAACCAGAGCGCCAGCTCCGGGAAAACAGCCTGGCTCAGACGGTCGCCGAGGCCGAAGCCGCTGGGTCGAGACGAGCGCGACGAGAAGCGCTCACACCGCCCGGGTGGAGCTTGCTCCTCGGGGCTCCGTCCGGGTCGGCGGGTCCGGACGCGGGAGACGGCGCGCGAGGGGCTGTG